>NC_140179.1:94962587-95132587 GCF_963971535.1 Notolepis coatsorum | reverse complement strand
GCTTTCTGTCTCATGGCAAAATGGCTTCCTCCATGTGCCAACACTCCCGCTCTCCATTTCCTCATTCCAGTTAGATGAAATTATTAGAGCAGTCCCTATAAGACAAGGTATTGTTTTTTTCCCCAATTCATGGTGCTGTAATTAACACAACAGAAGGATTCAATGTCCCAGATGACATTGCTGGTGGCCATATTCAAACAAATTTACTCTCAATGTCAAACTAAATGAACTTGTGCAAAACAGTTTTTGGTTGTGTGTGAGATTATGTGCAAAAGAATCGTCATTGTTTCTCTTTTGGCGAAGTGCCCCCTAGGACATATCTGGACATATAAGACAAAAATGTATCATGTTTATTTTTTGTTGGCTGGGTTTGCGCATGCAGATTAAGGGAGATGTCAATCTGTTGTCGACAGGCGCAGTACATTTAGCTGTAAAAGCCTGATCAAGCTCAATAGCTTCTGTAACACGAACGCAACTACTCTGTACGATGCCCTTGTTGTTGTGATGTTGGCTGAGTTTGCACGTGCGGGTTAAGGGAGAGGTGGGCTATCGCATCATCGGTTCAGGAAAAGACCCGTAAAGGCTTGTAAAGACGGCGACGCAAGGGGGAAAATAGCGTAGAAAATAGCGTATTCAGGCTCCCAGAACGCAGAGAGAATAGCGTAGAAAATAGCGTATTCAGGCTCCCAGAACGCAGTTCGCAGGCACAGGCACACCTGGGCCTCTCCCAAGCTTAATGAGTGAGAGGTTTACGGCTAAATGATCAGCCTGCTCTGTGTAAGTATCTGATTAACAACCTGCCTGGCGGCAATGCTAGCAGCCCTGTGGTATTTATAGTAATAGTGTTTAAACCTAACTGAGACACAGCTTAAGGGGCTTCAAAGGCTTCATTTATACATAGACAGAAAACCAGATTTTTAACCCTTTGTGGAACATTCAGTAAGAAGGGTTCGCACAAGGTCCTTGAAGTGCTTAAAGTGCTTGATTTTTGACCAAAAAAAGTCAAGGCCTGGAAAACAGCAAATTATTTTTAACAAGGTGCTTAAAAATGCCTTGAAATTCAAATCAACCATTCGCATTTAAAGTTTTGTTCTGAAAGAAATGTCTGAATCAAGAAATAATTTTTTTTTAATTTAAAGTCTAACTAATTGTCGGAAATTGGTTTTAAGCCATAAATATTGGATCAGATTTTTTTCTATAAAAAAAAAACTGCATTTAAAAGTGGACTGTATCCTTTTAAATGACCTTTTAAAATGAAAAATAGTGCTTAGAAAAGTACTTGAAAGTCCTTGAATTGAATTTAGCAATGTCTGTGGGAACCCGGAGTAAGTGTTATTTCAGACCTGCTAAATGAACACTTGTACAAAGCATTAGGAACAGCTGTCTAATGCTTTTGCACAATTCATTTCTACACTCTTTAACACATTCCCGGCCAACCATGGACATGTCCGTGTTTCGGATCCAACGGTTGAGGGCCAACCACGGACATGTCCGTCGCAAGGTTGTTTTGGCTTTTATTCCATTTTAATAACTTACTCAATGTCACCCTGCGGCACTGCAGAATTACCCTACTCTTGGAATTCGGAAAAGTGCATTACCGGCCAGATCCTCGTAGGGGCGCTGTCTCGATAATGCAGTGTTCCCTGTGGCAGAACAGTGTTTTATTTCTTTTGATGTTGAATAAACTTTCCTGTTAGGTTGAATCTATGCATGTAGCATGAAATACGTTTTGGGAGCTGAATTCAGTGTGCAGTAAAGGAATATAGCATCAGCCAATGGACATATGGATCTACCAGATGGCGATCGATAACTGGGAAATCCTTTTTGCAGTCCAACCGGCCCACGGTAAAAACTTTTTCACGTAAATTACACGCTGATCAGGCCTTGTTATCATACTCAACCAGCCAATCAGCGAATGTGGCTACTGAGGCTAACGGCGTTATTGGTAATCAATAATCAGAAACAACGTCCCGTCCCCCGTCCCCCTTTCATGCATTGATGGTGGAACATGATATCGATCATATGCATTTTGAGTTTTAGCTCTAGCTTCTGTAGGGCCGAAACACCATTCGATTTAACGTTATTAGCTTAGCAGCCTGTATCTCGTTTTGCAGGAAATATACCAGACCAATCCCATATATTCAAGACGCTATAAAATGGGAACGTATTGTTGAATGTTTTTTTCTTTAAGCCATTTTGAAGGGACAGTTTATAGTGTCAATTGACAATGAGAATGGACAGATAGCAATACTATAAAGTATAGATTTAGCTCTACAAACAGCCTCACGCACAATGAAAGTTTGTTTTGATTTGCTGGCCGTATAGAGTGGGATTAGACGGATCCAAATGGCCCCGAATGTGTTAACATACTGTAGGTGAGATCAATAAGGGATTATAGCTTTAGCCTGAATTCAATATTTTAATTGCATGTAACATATTTTTTCATAATATGAACATTTGTTTTTAATAATAATATGTTGCAGATATTTACATTTATATTTCATACATGCCGTTTAAAGCAAATGGGAAATATTTCCAACAATTGGTCCAAATAATACATATATATTATAAATACAAGGACACTTTCATGTCAACATGCTTAATTGTCAAAACTATATTGTACATGCATTGTTTTTCCTGTATGGGCCTCTGTCTAGTTCCTGACAAGGAAAATGCCTTTTGAAGCTAGATGTGTTTCCAAGTTGTTTTTGACGAGAAGTTAGGAATATAATGTTGGTAGCGACTTCTAGAAGCACAACAAAAGACGAGAAATGGAAGAAAGAAGGTACGAGCTATACTTTAAAAGTCTGTTTTAGAACAGTGCCATCAGCACCTACCTACTGCTTTCACGGTCTACAACGGCCCTACACTGTAATCATAGTAATCTTAATAATAACAACTACCTACCTCATACTATAGTCTACCCATATAACTCTGTATGATTTGATTTGATTTGATTTTTTATTTTTTTTCCGTGTCTTACATACAGGTGTATGCCCAGCCCATATGGGCTTACAAGACACTTAAACAATAAGTATATAATAAGCGGCTGGGTGGCGCAGCGGACTAAGCACTCGTCACCAACGCGAGAGACACTGGTATCGAATCCGGCTGTCAGCGTTGCCTCCGGCTTGGGCCGGCCGTCATACTGCCTCAATTCCAGAGTCAGCGGGAGGGAAGCCGGTGGGGTGGTATTCTGGTCGTTGTAAACGGCGACTCCTACAGGTCAGTCAGGGCGCCTGCACAGCGAGGGAGGGTGAGGGTAGTGTGACCTCCCACACGTTACACCTCACCAATGAGAGTCCGCGCTGGCAGGTGAAAAGATGCTGCTGGCTGTCTCCTATGTCTCGGAGGAAGCATCTGATAGACTTCAGGGCTCCCTAGACCGACCAGTGGGGGGCACATGCGAGCAACGACCAGGAAGGGGAGGGGGGAATTGGCATAACGACTAAATTGGGATGAGAGAAAAACACAGAAAAACAGGAGGAGAAAAAGTGGATATAAAAAAAAAACAATAAGTATATAATAGTATATGACAAATTACTTGACAAATTATGACATATAGACCAAGATGGCCACAAGAAAAAGAAAATACAATAAAACGTAATATAAAACAAGCTGTAAGCAATGTATATAAACAAAGAAACAAGAGGAATTCATATACAATTATATAGGATATAGCGTGTTTTGTCTCAAGTGCCATGCTTTCTCCAAAAATCCTGCAAAACTGAAGATGTCCTCCACAAAAAAACAACTTAACATACAACTCTCAGACTGCCAAAACAAATCCGGATTTACAATTTGAATTTTCTCAAATAAAGCCCTCCTCAAATCGGTGTACAAAGGGCAATAAAAAACAAAATGATATTCATATGATAGCGTGTACAATAGTGCTGTATATACCGTATATATACACTTATATATACTATATAATGTATATATATATATCCATATCTCTCCGAATATACCTGCATAATCCTTCTATATACCTACTTATACACCTGCATATAACTCATATAACTGTATGATGGCATGTACAATAATGCTGTATATAGAGGGCGGCTGGGTGGCGCAGCGGACATTGCGCTTGTCACCAACGCAAGAGACACCGGGTTCGAATCCGGCTGTCGGCGTTGCCTCCGGCTTGGGCCGGCCGTCATACTAACTCAATTGGCAGAGTTAGCGGGTGGGAAGTCGATGGGTGGTAATCTGGACGTTGTAAACAGCGACTCTTACAGGTCGGTTGGGGCGCCTGCGCAGCAAAGTCAGGAAAATGGCGGGGGCAGTGTGAGCCTCCCACACGTTACTCCTCGCCAAATGAGAGTCCGCGCTGGCAGGTGAAAAGATGTGACAGGCTGCCTCCACATGTATCGGAGGGGACATGTGATGCAAGGCTTCTATCCTCCCTACAACCGGCCAGTGGGGGGCATATGCGAGCAACGATCAGGACAGGGGATGGAGAATTGACACGAGAGGTAAATTGGGATGGGGAGAAAAATCACAGAAAAAAGGAGGAGAAAAAGTAGATAAAAAAGAAATAATGCTGTATATACCGTATATATATTTATTTTTACCGTATATATACTGTATCTATCAACATCTGTCTGTCCATACCAGAATATAATCCTTTTTCCATATCTAGATTCTAAAAATAAATATTCTATATATATATATCTGTACATATCCCATACTTATATACATATCCCTTACCTACTCTTACCTCTTTCTTACCTACTGCCATATTGTCTTTATGCCTGTATTACTGTACATATCAATACTACAACTAGCACTATTACATTTACATTCCACATTTACTATATCTATACATATTCCTTACCTACTCGTATTACTTACACTACTGGCCAGTATGACTACGACCATAGTGTCTTTATACCTGTATCACTGTACATTACACTCTAGTACTAATTTATATATTTTATATCCATATTATATATATATATATATATATATATATATATATATATTTAATCACCTGTACATTGTATATTACTATTGCACTTTACTGTTACATTTGCACTCTGGTTAGATGCCAAACTTATTTTTGTTGTACTGTACTTGTGCTCTAATATGACGATACATTTTAACCATTTTAGCCGAAAGTGAAATGATTCCATAGTTCTCATCTTCTCACAACTTCCAATAGTATCTTGTACTTATTTGGGGCCTTCTGAGTGCTTTCCTTTCTTCCTACGTACCTGTGTGTTAGTTACACGGGAGTCTCCAGTCGCCCGTCTCTGTCCCCGAAGC
Organism: Notolepis coatsorum; assembly: GCF_963971535.1. Taxonomy (NCBI): domain Eukaryota; kingdom Metazoa; phylum Chordata; class Actinopteri; order Aulopiformes; family Paralepididae; genus Notolepis; species Notolepis coatsorum. The sequence goes on along the minus strand of NC_140179.1, from coordinate 95,127,319 downwards.
CTGTTTTTGGGATTCGAACTTCGTCAGGGTTTTACGAACGAACGTTCGAACCTTCGTTTTTAATAAAAAAAATTAAAAGAAAATCAATTTTTTTTTTTTTTTTTTTAATAAATATCCTCAAACTAAATCCTCAATTTGAATAAAGTTATTAATCTGATTAAATTAGTCTCTTTTTTATTAAATCAAATTTCTTTAATGAATATAAAGTTTTTTTTAATACTATAATATTAATGTAGCCTAATCTTTATCTGCAACTGTGAAGAAAAACCGCATTGGTTCAAACAGAATGAATAGACACATAAAAGAAACATACATTTTTTTTATTAAAAATTTAGAATTCGAATGTTAACATAACGAACGAACGTTCGAACATTCGGGCTCAGCCTCAGTCGCCCGTCTCGCCACTCTGACGATGCCCACCGCCTAGAGTCAGCTTTATACTCTGAACGTGAAGATGCCCATCAGAGGAGGAGCCTATGTGCACTTCTCCCAAAATGTATCTGCGCTGTGATTGGCCCACTTGCCTTGAGCTGTGCATTTCCGCATTTACCTCGCTCTCACGTGGAGGAGGGATTAGCAAAAAGGTTTCGTGGAACTATAAATAAAGAACACACTGGAAGTCTATTTCGGCCTTAAGACTTGAGAGGGAAAACATCCCCGACACTCACTATCTCTGCCTGTCTCTTTGTCCCTTCCTCCCTCCTTCTCTGTCTCTCCTTTCTTTTTCTCTCTCTGTCTCCCCATCCCTCTATTTCTCCATTCATTCTCTCTTGCCCTCTTTCCATCCACCCTCCCCCTCTCTCTCTCTCTCTCTCTCTCTCTCTCTCTCTCTCTCTCTCTCTCTCTCTCTCTCTCTCTCTCTCTCTCTCTCCCTCTCTCCCTCTCTCCCTCCCTCCCTCCCAGGTTCTTGATGCTGAACTCCCAGTGATGGATCCCTTTTTCGTCCAAAACCCAGAGCACCTCAGCGGCGAGATCCGCTCCAGTCCGGAGTCCAGTCCGGGTCTTAGGGTCACCTGGTTGGGTCACGCAACGGTTCTGGTGGAGCTCGACGGTCTGACCATTCTAACGGACCCTATATTTAGTCAGAGGGCCTCACCGGTCCAGTTCATGGGGCCCAAACGGTACCGTGGGCCCCCATGCACTGTAGAACAGGTGCAGTGGGTTTTTTGTGTTTTGATTTAAAAAAAAAATTTGTGGTCCTAGGTATCAAAACCGCTGCCAGGGTTAGGGGTTCTATTCCCTGTGTAGAGCATGGCACTAACACCGCCAGGGTTATGGGTTCTATTCCCTGTGTAGAGCATGGCACTAACACTGCCAGGGTTATGGGTTCTATTCCCTGTGTAGAGCATGGCACTAACACCGCCAGAGTTATGGGTTCTATTCCCTGTGTAGAGCATGGCACTAACACCGCCAGAGTTATGGGTTCTATTCCCTGTGTAGAGCATGGCACTAACACCGCCAGAGTTATGGGTTCTATTCCCTGTGTAGAGCATGGCACTAACACCGCCAGAGTTATGGGTTCTATTCCCTGTGTAGAGCATGGCACTAACACCGCCAGAGTTATGGGTTCTATTCCCTGTGTAGAGCATGGCACTAACACCGCCAGAGTTAGGGGTTCTATTCCCTGTGTAGAGCATGGCACTAACACCGCCAGAGTTAGGGGTTCTATTCCCACTGGAGCCATCTGCCAATATCATCAATATATACTTTACCATGTGTTGGTATAAAGTTTATTACTCACTGGTGTGATAACGTAAAAAGCAGTAATAACGCAGGTATTGATTTGCTTTAAAATGAACAATATGACCAGGCATAGAGATGGGCTGTAATCGAAGATCTTGAACTCCTCTAACCTCAATCTCTCTCCTCTTCCTCTGCCCTCTCCTCTGCCCCTTCTCTCCTCTCTGCTCCCACTCCTCTCCACTCCTTTCACCTCTTCTCCATCCCTCTCATCTCTGCTCACACCCCTCGCCCCTCCTCCCCTCTCTTCTCCTCTCCACTTCTCTCATCTCTCTTCCCTCCTCCCTCTCCTCTCCTCTCCTCCCCTCTCCTCTGCTCCCACTCATCCCCTCCTCTCTGCTCCCACTTCTCTCATCTGTCCTCCCTCTCCTCTCCTCTCTGCTCCCACCCCTCTCCTCTCCTCCCCTCTCCTCTCCTCTCCTCTTCTCATCTGTCCTCCCTCTCCTCTCCTCTCTGCTCCCACTCCTCTCCTCCCCTCCCCTCTCCTCTTCTCTCTGCTCCCACTTCTCTCATCTGTCCTCCCTCTCCTCTCCTCCCCTCCCCTCGCCTCCCTCTCCTCTGCTCCCACTCCTCTCCTCTCCACCCCCCCTCTTCTCTTTCTCTTCTTTTGCCCTCCATCTGTCTCCCCTCTCCTTCCTCCCAACAGCTACCCAGGATAGACGCTGTGGTTATAAGTCACTCTCATTATGATCACCTAGATGCTGGATCTGTGGCCAGTCTCAATGCACGCTTTGGAGGGGAGCTACGCTGGTATGTTGGAGGGATGGAGGGATGTATTTTTGTGGAATAAGCTAGTAGGGATGCACCGATCCAACTTTTTAAGTCCAGATACCGGTACCAATACCTGGGCCTTGGGTATCTGCTGGTACAGAGTATCGATCCATTACTTTTTTTAATGCACAGTATAAACTTGGACAAAGAGATATAATACATGTTCCTCCATTAGAGAAAGTTAACGTGTTTAGAAATGCAGCACATCAAGTCACTTTGATTTCTGGCATATTAGACGTCTTTCTTGGTATCGGATTTTAGTATTGAGTATATCCGATACCGATATTCTATTTTACCCTGGTATGGGACAGATGCATCAGTATCGGTGCGTCCCTATAAGCTAGTCATTAGTGGTTGATTCTACACGATCTGTCTTACCAGACTGTGTCAAGTCAGGGCTGGGTAGACCCAACCACCAAATGAGTCATTTAGCTGACACCTTTATCCAAAGCGACTTACAACAGGTCAGCTGGAAGGGTACAACTTTGGCAGCTAAGATTGTTCGTCAAACAGTGTTGAACTTGAGTCCTACAGTCTTGAGTGCATAGCAGTGTAGACATATTAGCACAGTAGGTAGTAGTATAGGCAAGGTCGATTCCTTAGTAGCGAAGTGCACAAGGTTAGTAGTTTTTTCTCTCCTTCATATCGGGTATTGTTTGAGGTCCTCACTTCACATAATCAAAATCTGCCAAAAAAAGGTCATGATTGATGGAAAACGTGTAGGAACCCTGGTGTAGGTTTTCGATCCCTTTCTGTCTTGTGTTTCATACCATTAGGTTCGTGCCCCTCGGTTTGATGGACTGGCTGGGGAAGGCGGGCTGTGAGAATGTCATGGAACTGGATTGGTGGGAAGAGAACTGCGTCCCGGGTCATGACGACATCACCTTCGTCTTTACGCCCGCCCAGCACTGGAGCAAACGCAGCGCACTGGATGACAACAAGGTGCAGACTTGGCATCTTTATTAGATTAGATTCAAATGTATTGTCATTATTAGGGCTGCAACGATTAGTCGACATAATCGACGACGTCGATCATAAAAACTCGTCAACGCCGAATTTTTGCGTTGATGCGTCGTCAATTTTTTTTTTTTATTATTATTATTTTTTTATAACTTCTTTTTTTTGCACTACCTATCTTTGTGAAAGTAGCTTCTCAGCTCTGGTCCAGCTGAAGACAAAGCAGAGGAACAGATTGGACATTGAGCATGACCTCAGAGTTGCTTTGGCTACCATCACCCCAGACTTTGAGCAAACAACATCCCCAGTTATCCCATTAGTTCCCTGGGATGTTAAGCTAAGAAGTCTGCTAAGAAGGATATATTATTTATTATTATTATTATTATTTTATTTCATTGTGTTTTTAGCCCTAGTTGCACTTTTGTTGCAACCCCAGTTATCCCATTAGTTCCCCCAAACTTACTGTAGGTCTGTTATGTTAAGCTAAGAAGTCTGCTAAGAACCCGGAAAAGGAGCCGCGCCCACAGGAAGCAGAGATGGAGGGTGTGACAGAAATAATCGTTAGATTAGTCGACTAATCGAAAAATTATCAACCGATTAGTCGACTACCAAAATAATCGTTAGTTGCAGCTCTAGTCATTATACAGCACAAGTACAGTACAACAAACAGAGGTTTGGCATCCAACCAGAGTGCAAATGTAACACTAAAGTGGAATAGTAATATACAATGTACAGTTGAATAAACTGGGTATAAAATATATAAATTAGTACTACTGAGTGTAATGTACAGTGATACAGGTATAAAGACACTATGGTCGTAGTTATACTGGCCAGTAGTGTAAGTAATACGAGTAGGTAAGGAATTATGTACAGATATAGATATAGTATCTACAAATATGTAAAAGGATTATATGCAGGTATAGACAGGTGGATAGACGTATATACGGTAAGCATAATATATATATATATATATATATATATATATATATATATATATATATATATATACGGTATATACAGCATTATTATACATGCTATCATACAGAGTTATATGGGTTATATGCAGGTGTATAAGTAGGTATGTAGGAGGATTATATGCAGACAGATATGGATATGTATATATGCAGTAAATATATAATGTATTCCATATGTACAGCACTGTTGTACATGCTATCATACAGATTTGACATCTTTATGGCATCATAGCAATGTTCCCACAGTCTTGAAAATCCTGTGTTATCCAGGTCTTGGAAAATTACGAATTGCCTTCTAGGGCCTACACATTTTGGGAAAGTCGTGGACATTTGAAATAATATTTATACGTTTATCATACATAAAATTATGCCGTGAGACGCTGCTATTTTTTGTGCGATAATGATCACATTAAAGCTTTCATAGCCACTTTAAAATGTCATAATAGTTAAAGGAACACGCCAACATTATGGGAAATGTGCATACCGTCTTCTCCAGAGTCAGACAAGAAGATGGATACCAATTTCCTCTTTGTGCATTCAGTAGAAAGTTATCCGGCTGCAAGCTAGCCTAGCTGAGCACAAATGAATGGAAGCGGAAATAGACAATCTAGGCTTTTAAAAGTAAAGATTGTTCATTCATTATAACACAGACATACAGTCATGTATTGGGAATGCCCCCCTGCTAAGATATTCTGGGAAGAAGTCACTACGCAATTATCAGAATTTTTATTTCTGAACATACCTGTTATGCCTTCTGTATTGTTGTTGAATGATGTTTCGCAGTTAGCAGCCTCTATACAGCTAAAGAGACTAATTTTGTCCGGTCTTACGGCTGCTAAAAAGTTGATAGCATCACGATGGATTCAACCGGATAAAATGTGCCGGAAGGTATGGGTTCTTACCTATCTCGATGTGATTTATTTAGAGATATCTACAGCAAGAATTTTAGGTGTCAATGAAGACAGCATTGCAATCTGGTTAGAAGTGGTGGAGAGAATAAAGGTTAGCATATGAATTGTAATCTCTGGTTAGAAACGAATAATAGATGGATTATCCAAGGAGGGTCCTGGGGGGGCGGGAAGAAGAACGAGCAAGAGCATAATGTATGTACTGTATTGTATAATGGGGATTATGTATATATCTCGTAACCTACATTTATTGATTCAAATACAGGAATGTATATTCCTGTGATTTAATGAGATATTTACTGTTAATGTTTGTCTTGTCAAAAAAAAAAAAAAAAAAAAAAAGAAGGGGTGCTCCAGTAGCACACCATGTTACCGCGCTGCGTCGCGGGACTCCGTGCTGCGTCACGGATCTGGTTGACTCCGAGTTCGATTCCCGGACTCGCCGTCATTTGCCGAATGTCTCCCCCTGCTCTCTCTCCCGTTTCACCCTACAACTGTCGGTCATGCTTGACCAGAAAAGCGATAAACGCTAAAAAATTAAGTTTAAAAAAAAGAAAAAAGAAAAAAATCATGGAAACTTGGTATGAATTTATGGAATTGAATGGGAAAATAAGAGTGAAAACCTTGAGACAGAGTTGTTCATGTTCACAGATGGAATATCATAACAGTAACTCACCCAAGTGCCCCTCTCTGGACATGCCACTCTGCCACTGTGTATCTTTGTTAATGCACAGCAGTAGATTCAAACATTTTCAGCATTTAGCCATTGTCAGTGTTTTCTTTCCTCAGAGTTGTTCCTTGGTCTGCATTCTTTGGAAAGTTTTTTTAATTGATTTTTAATTGATTTGTTTTGGTGGGCAGTCCTCTACCCTTAGTATTTGTGTCCTTTTTTGTTGTTTGAAGGCTGAGAGGGAGACAGAGTAGGGGAGACACAGGAGAGAAGGTTCTTTATTGAGACAGTAGGAAGGCTGAGAGGGAGACAGAGTAGGGGAGACACAGGAGAGAAGGTTCTTTATTGAGACAGTAGGAAGGCTAAGAGGGAGACAGAGTAGGAGACACACAGGAGAGAAGGTTCTTTATTGAGACAGTAAGAAGGCTGAGAGGGAGACAGAGTAGGGGAGACACAGGAGAGAAGGTTCTTTGTTGAGATAGTAGGAAGGCTGAGAGGGATACAGAGTAGGAGACACAGGAGACAAGGTTCTTTATTGAGACAGTAGGAAGGCTGAGCGGGAGACAGAGTAGGACACACAGGAGAGAAGGTTCTTTATTGAGACAGTAGGAAGGCTGAGAGGGAGACAGAGTAGGGGAGACACAGGAGAGAAGGTTCTTTATTGAGACAGTAGGAAGGCTGAGAGGGAGACAGAGTAGGAGACACAGGAGACAAGGTTCTTTATTGAGACAGTAGGAAGGCTAAGAGGGAGACAGCGTAGGAGACACACAGGAGAGAAGGTTCTTTATTGAGACAGTAAGAAGGCTGAGAGGGAGACAGAGTAGGGGAGACACAGGAGAGAAGGTTCTTTGTTGAGACAGTAGGAAGGCTGAGAGGGAGACAGAGTAGGGGAGACACAGGAGAGAAGGTTCGTTGTTGAGACAGTAGGAAGGCTGAGAGGGATACAGAGTAGGAGACACAGGAGACAAGGTTCTTTATTGAGACAGTAGGAAGGCTGAGCGGGAGACAGAGTAGGACACACAGGAGAGAAGGTTCTTTATTGAGACAGTAGGAAGGCTGAGAGGGAGACAGAGTAGGGGAGACACAGGAGAGAAGGTTCTTTATTGAGACAGTAGGAAGGCTGAGAGGGAGACAGAGTAGGAGACACAGGAGAGAAGGTTCGTTGTTGAGACAGTAGGAAGGCTGAGAGGGATACAGAGTAGGAGACACAGGAGACAAGGTTCTTTATTGAGACAGTAGGAAGGCTGAGCGGGAGACAGAGTAGGACACACAGGAGAGAAGGTTCTTTATTGAGACAGTAGGAAGGCTGAGAGGGAGACAGAGTAGGGGAGACACAGGAGAGAAGGTTCTTTATTGAGACAGTAGGAAGGCTGAGAGGGAGACAGAGTAGGAGACACAGGAGAGAAGGTTCTGGCAAGATTCAACCCTAGACAAGCAGGGGTACTTGTGGTTCCAGGGTTCATCAGTTTATTTATCTTCTTTTCTCCCTCCCTGTCTCCCTTTATCTCTACTTCCTTCACTCCACCTCACGCCCTCCCCCTCCTTTCTGCCTTCGCTCTCCTTCTCCATCTCTCTCTCACTCTCGCTCTCACTCTCGCTTGCTCTCGTTCTCGCTCTCTCTCTCGCTCTCGCTCACTCACTCTCGCTCAGGCTCTTTGGGGTAGCTGGTCAATCCTGGGTCCAGACCATCGCTTCTTCTTCGCTGGCGACACCGGCTACTGCTCCTCCTTCCTGGAGATCGGACGGAGGTTTGGACCGTTTGACCTGGCGGCCATCCCCATCGGAGCATACCTGCCCAGGTACGCCTACACATCAGTAGACATGAAGTATTTTATTTTATTTAACTTTTTATTTATTGTACTAGAGCCAAGGTGGCAGGGATTGTGTTGATGTCCAAATGTTTGTTTATGGACCTGACTGTATTATTGCCACAAATCAGGGAACATACACATATGTAAAATGACTGTAATGTGATGTCATTATTGTAATTATTGATTATATAACCATGTGATTGATTGATTGATTGAAAACTTTATTAACAGATTGCAGAATGGGTACAGTACAGTACAGCTCAATACATACAATTGTTAAGGGGATGCAGACCAGAGAAAGACTTTCATCTTGTTTACATCAGGGTCCCCCATTTTCAATTCATCGTAACATATATAGGGGGGGGGGGGGGACACACACACTGTACAACTGTACAAACAAAACTGTACATTGGAATATTGACAAGACCATACTTGGTAATTTACTGTACATTGGAGGGGGTTGTGTTAGGACATTTACAGGGGCCAGTTTCGAATTGCAGTCTCCCGTAGGTGTTTTTTGAGAGTGTTTTTGAAAGTGGGTAGTGATTCACATTCCTTTACAGCTTTGGGTTGGGCGTTCCACATTGATGTGGCATAATTGCGAAACGTGTTTAGTCCCTTGTTTGAGCCGAATCTGGGTTTAACATGATTTGTGGAGCTCCCTCTGGTGTTGTGATCGTGGTATTCACTGACCTTTGGGAAGTATTTTGACATGTACATGGGTACCTTTGTCGTGTAGTGTATCTTGTAGACCAGGCCCATTGCAAGTTGCTGTACTCTGTCGTCTACTCTAAGCCATCCTAAGTTGTCAAAGTGGGCAGGGGTGAGGTGGGTTCTAGGAGTAAGGTCAAGCAGTAGTCTGACCAGTTTGTTTTGAGATGTTTGTAATTTTGTTTTTAGCGCCTTTGAGGTGCTTTGGTACCATGAGGTGCAAGCATAGTCGTAGTACCCTTGAATGAGTGCTCCTGCCAGAGTCTTCAGGGTATTCTTGTTTACCAGTGAGGAGATCCGGTACAAGAATCGAGTTCGTTGGTTGACTTTTTTTATTACATTGGATGCCATTTTGTCACAGGAAAGATTTGCCTCTAGGATGGAACCCTAGATGTAAATAATGTACTTTTGATAATGATGATGGTGTAATGATCACTTTTAAGCAGAAAAGCCTAACCAGGGACAGGGGTTGCAAATTAGCCTTAGCTAGAAATCCTGCAATGCACCTGTATCTTGTTATTGTAACTTACTACAATGTTTTCTTTAGCATTGTCCCTGACAAATAAAATATTAAATAAACAAAAACAAACCAGTTATGTCCATCCATTGACATTATTATAACATCTCTTTTTCAAGAGATACCCGTCTCAGAAGGGCAGCAATATACAGTATAGGGTTTTCACAAAATTGGTATCGAGTCAAGCTAAATGTACAATTCAATTGCAGACGAAAAATACAATAATAAATAGAGGCCTTGAATGGAATGTTCTTCGTCTTATCGTGTCTTATTACTGGATCTTGTAAACAAGTAGTAGTAGTAGTAGTTTATTTTTTCAGTCATCATCCCACACAATACAATATACAGTCAGGGGTGCCCAACCTTTTTTGAACCAAGATCTACTTTTTAATTTACCACCTAGCCGAGAGCTACCAGCCAAAATTTTATATTGTAAGCCGTCATTTGAGGCTTTATAAAAGCAGCATAATGAACACAAATCTGTCAGTGCCGAGTCCGACCTCATCTTAAATAACAAACAGCATTGCTTGTTGTAGTTAACAAAGAGAGGCAGAGTTGATTTAGCAAAAAAATTAAAAAAAAATTAAAAAAATTATAATCGGATTTTATTAATCGAGATCTACTTGAAATCAGCCCGCAATCTACCTGTCGATCGCGATCGACTGGTTGGGCACCTATACACCATCATTTATCAATATTTGATTTTTACAGTGACTGAAAAGGTACAGACTGAAGCATAGTGCGTATATGTGCCTGTCCTATATTCTTACCACAAAAATACAGAAATTTAGACTCAAACAGTATTCTAAAGAAAAAAAAGCAAGCAAAACAGTATTATTCACCCTTGTAGTTTTAAAAATTAGCTTTACAAAAAAATACAAAAATTTAGATTTCAAAACAGTATTCTAAAAGAAAAAAAAGAAAACAAAACAGTGTTATTCACCCTTGTAGTTTTCAAAAATAGCGTTACAAACCTTTTTCTTAAAAACCAAAATCGAATGACTCATTCTTAACTGTATATCAGCATTGTTCCAGAAGTTAACCCCAATAATAGAAATACGCCTCCTTTTAATCCCTTTCTTAGCTTTTTGAGCAGTCAATTTACAAATATCTCTCAAATCATATTTTCTTTCATGTATTGAAAAAAAACCTTTGCACCCCATCTGGGAGTACCTTTACTTTAGCTCTGTACATTATTTGCATAGTTTTATAGTAAACCAAATCATTACATTTCATAATATGAGACTTTATAAACAATGGAGTCACAGTAGTAGAGCTTTTCCAGTCTTTTACCCACTCTACCACTGCACAGACATGTGTGCAAAGGAGAACTACACACACATTCCATGCAAGGCCCCTATTATCAGTTAAAGCATGTGCAATTATCTATAAACTCGGGATTCCATAGACTTTACAATGGCTTTGAATTCAGAGAGTAACTAAGTCCTGCAGTTTAAGCTTATTCTGCAGGCTATTCCAAGCAGGAAAGATAACAGCCTTCTTGCCTATAACTCAGGCTGAGCTTTAGGAGCATGAGCACAATCTACAACTGGTGCTGAGCTGCACGGAACATGTACGCAGCTCCGTATTCAACTGGATTTATATTTTATAAATTAATAAAAAATAATAAAGAAATTTAAATAGATTTTCAGTATTAGTGCCACCTTAAAACTAAACGTGTCTCTCTCTCGCTCTCTCGCTCTCTCGCTCTCTCTCTCTCTCTCGCTCTCTCTCTCTCTCTCTCTCTCTCTCTCTCTCTCTCTCTCTCTCTCTCAGGGATGTGATGCGTGGACAGCATGTAGATCCAGAGGAAGCTGTACAGATTCACCAGGATGTCCAGGCTAAACGATCTCTGGCCATACACTGGGGGACTTTCGCCCTGGCCTATGAGGTAAGGGTGTGTGTGTGTGTTTGTTTGTAAGGAGTCCTTGTTTTCCTATCCTTATTGGGACATTGCCCAGACCCCACAAGGACAAGGGGCTATTTTATGGTTAGGGTAAGGTTATGTATATAATGGGTAAGGTTAGGGTAAGGGGTTAGGTTAAGATTGAGGTTATGTATATAATGGCTGTATGCTGTGGCAATTCCAGGTGTAGGGGTGACAGACGGGTTGTAGTTCCCAAAATAATACTTTTCTTTATTTTCTAATAAACAAACAAACGTTTCACACTTCTCACTCTCTCTCTGACTTTATATTAATTATTCTGTCGGCCGGGCGGCGTCATCGCTCCGCGGTCTGTCTCCTTCCCCCTGATAGAGAGAGTGAGAGGGTGCTCTTGGTCTGTCTCCTTCCCCTGATAGAGAGAGTGAGAGGGGGCTCTTGGTCTGTCTCCTTCCCCTGGTAGAGAGAGTGAGAGGGGGCTCTTGGTCTGTCTCCTTCCCCTGATAGAGAGAGTGAGAGGGGGCTCTTGGTCTGTCTCCTTCCCCTGCCACGAGAGAGTGAGAGGGGGCTCTTGGTCTGTCTCCTTCCCCTGATAGAGAGAGTGAGAGGGGGCTCTTGGTCTGTCTCCTTCCCCTGATAGAGAGAGTGAGAGGGGGCTCTTGGTCTGTCTCCTTCCCCCTGATAGAGAGAGTGAGAGGGGGCTCTTGGTCTGTCTCCTTCCCCTGCCACGAGAGAGTGAGAGGGGGCTCTTGGTCTGTCTCCTTCCCCTGATAGAGAGAGTGAGAGGGTGCTCTTGGTCTGTCTCCTTCCCCTGATAGAGAGAGTGAGAGGGGGCTCTTGGTCTGTCTCCTTCCCCTGCCACGAGAGAGCGAGAGGGTGCTCTTGGGCTCCATTAAGTTCCCCCTCCTCAACAGGCGCACCGCGCCGTGATTTGCTAGTTGATCTTGACGGCCTTCTAGCGACGGGTGCGTCCGGAAGCGGATGCCCAAATATGGGTAGCGCCCAGCCATTGGGTCGCTACGTAGCGTCCTTCAATCACCGAGCCCAGTGGTGGCTTGGGGTTGCCACAATACTTGGTAAGGTTATGGTAAAGGGTTAAGGTTATGTATATGTATATATTGGGTAAGGTAAGGAGTTAGGTTAAGGTTATGTATATACTGGGTAAGGTAAGGGTTTAGGTTAAGATTAAGGTTATGTATAATGGTTAAGGGGTTGGGCTGTCATCTGTAGTAATTTCAATGAATGAGTTATTTCTAAGAACATGATAAGCATATCTCTGGCAATACCTACATATGTTAGGGGTTAGGATAACGAGCAGGGTTTGTGTGTGTGTGTGTGTGTGTGTGTGTGTTGCTATTTTAATCCTTTGTACCAAATAAGAGGGGTTCAAATAAAACGTTTAAAATATGAGGGAGGGAGAGAGGGAGAGGGGGAGAGAGAGAGAGGGAGAGAGAGGGGGAGAGAGAGGGAGAGGGGGAGAGAGAGGGAGAGGGGGAGAGAGAGAGAGAGATTAAAAGGCGCTCTTGACAGTTTATTTGTTCTCGTAACACAAAGGGGAAACAAAAGTGTCATTGTCCCTTTAGCTGTGCTTTTATTTCTGCAGCTAACGCATGTAGTGCAGCCTCTGGCTAGCTGCCGCGTTCAGGGGAGTCCCCGTGTAAACAAACGGGTGCCTTGGTGTCGGGGCAGCAGGCTAACGTTGGTCTTTTTCTACTGGTGTTTCTACATTGTCTTAACCCTTCCACTGCCACACGACAGAAGGTTAACTCTTTACTATCACCGGCACGACAGAAGGTTAACTCTTTACTATCACCGGTTCACAGGTTCATAGATTATATTATTTATAGATTATTAATATTAGATCAGTAAAAACAGTACACTGGTAAAGCTTGGTAGAAGTCCATCCTGAAGAAGTAGAAATCTACCCTGCATCTATCCTGCTGCATTAGTACTACAGTAGTAGCCATGATGGAAGTCCTGCATCTCTATCTCTCTCTCTCTCTCTCTCTCTCTCTCTCTCTCTCGCTCTCTCTCTCTCTCTCTCTCTCTCTCTCTCTCTCTCTCTCTCGCTCTCTCGCTCTCTCTCTCAGTACTATTTGGAGCCCCCGGTTCGCCTGAGAGAGGCCCTGGAGAGGAAAGGGTTAAAGCCAGATTCTTTCTTCACCCTGCACCACGGGGAGTCACGCATCCTTACGTCACATGACCAGGAAGTCTTCGACTGATCGGACCAAAGGGAGTGGCAAGACCCCACCTGCCCGCCCCCACCCCCCAAGCTGGACTGAAGCTGGACACACAGATAATGTCTGTGTGCGTGTGTGTGTGTGTGTGTGTTTGTGTGTGTGTGTCTGTGCAAAGACTGCAACAATAAATGCACACATAAAGCTGAGCATGTACAATAAGCTGTTATCGGTTGAACCCCCCCCCCCAGCTTTATGGACATAGATTATGCCTGGTTCCAGAGCCCTCCTGGTGACTCTGTGGGCAAATATACATACCTTATTTTGTGGGTTCAAATAGGGCTCGTCTTTAAGCCTAAATTACTCAAAAATGATCTCAAAAGGTGCCATGAGTGAGTCTGTTCCTACGTTGCGCCACTAGAGGGGCCTAACGATGTTTTAACAACATCTCCACACTTATTGTCATAAGGCTCTGCAAAATGTTCTGCTTTTTTCCTCAATCTATCCATATCATTATGTTGCTTATATACGGTTGCAAAATGTCTGATCCATGAGAGTTGAAGCTTTCATTCATCTTTTTTAATCAATAATTCAAAATCAATGGTGTTTTTACAAAGGCAACCGGCAGATGGCGCATGGTGTCACTTTCCCTCCCTATTTAAGAAGGCAGAAGTGCCGTTATTTTAAGATTTTTATAATGATCATCATCATACAATGCCACTTAACAGTTGTTGCTATGCTACCCCCCCCCCCTTTACCAGCACACTGCATTGTACCCATTCTGCAATCTGTTAATACAATTTTCATTCAATCAATCACCGTGCAGATTGATTGATTGAATGAAGATTGTATTAACAGATTGCAGAATGGGTACAATGCATTACGGCTCAATACACACAATTGTTAAGGGGATGCAGACCAGAGGAAGACTTTCGTCTTGTTTACATCAGGGTCCCCCATTTTCAATTCATAATGAATTGTAAGTAAGGGTGCAACTTGCTCCGTGCAATCCATTCTTTGTGGATCTAGCCCTCAATGTTTACCCTCTTGCGCCAGTACCTCCATTGTGGCTGGTCAGTGAAGCTGCCACTCCAGTTGAAAGCCAAGACAGATCCATGCCACCAGACTGTCAGAGCTGGAATCAATTGACTTGCAATACAATGAATTTAAAATATTCAAAAATCTTTGTCCATGAAAAGAAAAGGATATACTATCCAACCTACCGGCAAGCAAATGAGAATGGATGTTCTACCATCAGCAAGTAAATAGACATTTCTGTTTACATTTTATGTATTAAAAAGGGGCCGTAAGCGATATCGGCATTCTGGCTAACTTCCTATCAAAGTAGGCGTTTGCAGATCAAATGTGAATTAAGATCCAGCAATTGCATATCCTATTTCTCGCCTAAAATGTTGTCAGGAACACATTTTAGTGAACCATTTAGGTGGAAAAAGAGAAGGTTTACGAGCAAGCCGCCATGTTCTTCCCACACCACATGCCACATGTTGCAGAGTTCTCTCTCCTGATTGGTTAAAGTGGGAAAGGGACACCAGACACTTCCTTTCCTGTTTACTGCCGAGCGGAGGCACTGGGTTATTTAGACTCGCACCTTTAATGGAAAGTGAAAGTGAATCAATCCCAACCTTGCAGACAATGAAACGATTGAGCACCAAGTGTACTATTATCCAATGATGTCTCTGTAATGCCAAATATCTCAAGCCAGAACATGAGCGTAGATGAGGCACACACTACAGGGCCAAACGGGGCTAGCCAGAGTTTAGTCATCGTCGGACCATAGTTTCATATGAACTAGCTTAGCTCTTCTATCCCCGCCGCTTTGAAGTCCCCCGGGCAAGTCCCATTTGTCTCTGCTGTGGAAAAGTGTCCAGTAGCTGTTCCATAGGAGGATGCTGTTTATAGAGTTCCAGAGTTATAGCCTGGATGTATGCAGGAGCAAAGAAAACGTATTCTATACCCTTTAGTGATCAAGGAATAATAACGTTTATTTTTCCAGGCAATGAAGTGCGTATGGGCCCCAGAGAGAAAGGTCTGTTATATATATATATAGTCCGAATTAAACATCAACGAATGAATGAATCAATCAATGAATGAAATTCCGTTCATGTCATTCCCATGTTAACCATTGTTGTCATTGTCGACCCCTTTTTGGACCACAACCCATTGTTTAAGACACCAGGCGCTATGGTTACACTTGTCATTTAAGTGCAGTATTTCAGGTTTCCATTGTGATGGGAATTCTACATGGTCTGGACACAATCCAGCCTCATTGCACATAATGAACAATGGGTAACGATTTTTTACCTCAACGGTACATGCAGAACAGATTCATTTATCTTTTTATGAATGCGTTATGCTTGTGAAATAACAGGGGTCATAGCACTTGGCATAAGTCCAGTGAAATATATAGTAAGGTGATGTCACACTACCTTTATATACCCACCTATCATCCTAATGACCAGTGAAATATATTGCAACGCGGTGAGGTCAAGATATACACACCGCCTTCAGCAGCTCGTGATTTGGGTTTTTTATTACACACTGTTTCACAAACATAATGTAGATGAGTAATGGATGTGTTCTGAATGTACAGTTAATTAAAATAATTATTGAACAATATAAAGAGGTGGAGAGAGAGAGAAAGTGAAAAACAAATGCAGACATAGATTTAACAAAATACAGAAGACTCATAACGAGTAAGTAAGTAAAACTTTATTTCATGGCGCCCTTCTCAGCGCGAGTGCACCGAGCGCTTCACAGTAGGGATGCTCGATATTGGCTTTTTTACCGATACCGATATACCGATATTGTCCAACTCTTAATTTCCGATACCGATATCAACCGATACCGATATATGCAGGATTCCCCCCCCCCCCCCCCCCAAAAACGGAATAATTTCAGGTAATTAACATTACTTATTACATGGCGTTTTAACATTCGCCGAAATGCTTGATTGTGATTGGTCATTAGCCCCTGACAGCTGTGAATAATTTTTCGATAACTGACCGCTGCCATGGGCAACGCGCAATAATCACCGGTGATTATTGTTTTTCGCAGCTGGAGCAATCAAGCCCACTGACACACACTGGATCAGTGCAATCAGACACACCTGCCGGCTGCCGGCGATAATAATAATCACTTTATTTGATCTCGTCTTGTCGATGGTGTAAAATGAATTAGGTATATTGTTAGTAAGTTAGCCATGTAATGAGCGGGATAATGTATAGCCTATACTCGGTCATTGTCGCAAAATAATTTACCTTCACTGACGTTTAAAAACACCTCGGCAAGGCGCCTCGGTATTCTAAACTCCGTGTCCGTCAATTATTTTGCGACAATGACCTCGTAGCTATACATTATCCCTTACATATCTCTTGTTGTGGAATTAACACAACATTATGCATACTTTTGACAATAAATAAAATCGGAATTTGTTCTTACTTGCTTGCCTGGGTAAATAAAGGTTATAGAAATGTAAAAAAAAAAAAAAAAAAATTTTTGAAAACCGATACCGATATTTTCCGATATCACATTTTAATGCCAATATCGGCCGATAATATCGGTAGGCCGATAATATCGGACATCCCTACTTCACAGCATTTTAAAACATCAGTGAAAATACAAGAAATAAAACATTAAAATCAGCTAAAACCAACAAAAAACAAAAAAAGACGTGAACGGAGAGAAAACGGCTATGAGTGTTTAAAAAGCCTGCCTGTAGAAGTAGGTTTTTAGCTGCCTTTTAAAAATGAGCTCTGAGGGAGCGGTCTTCAGGTTTAAGGGGAGGGCCTTCCAGAGCCTTGGGGCAGTCCCCTTTTGTTGGGAGCTCTTGGTGGGATGACTGCAGTGACCGGCTGGAGAAGAGTGGGTATATGAGCTCATTAATGTACGGGGGGGGGGGGCTTGCCAATGGAGGGCTCTGTAGGCGAACACCAGGACCTTGAAATTGATCCTGAAGTTTACCGGGAGCCATTTCCGATCATTTATAGATGTGTGGACCATGCTGCAGTGTGATCTCGTGGCATCACGTCTTTGTGACCAGATGTCAAAATTGCTTGGACATGTTTCTTTTAACTGCAGCCTATGTAGCTAAGGACATTTAGTGATTTCTACACTTTCACATTCATTATTGGTCATTTCCTCAGTCCTATGAATGTATGAATGAATGTATACCAAATGCACATTACATTATGTACACATGTACAGTGTGTCGGAGTTATAAAATGCAGTAAACATGGGAGAGCTGGATGTCATGTGTGTCTTTCTTCCTGTGTCGTTTTATTTTCATTCATTTAACCCGTGTGCGCTGCTTATTTATTTATCTTATTTTGGTGTTAACAAAAACTCTGGGTCCGAATGGACCCGGTGTGTAACTCAGTACCAACCACCCCAAAAAATAAGGATTATTATCCAGTTTTGTTTTGTACTTCATTACTAACTTATTAGCTCATCATAACCAGTACCCATATCAAACATTATTTTATATGGCCCCCATATGGCCCCAAGACCCTATTATACATATTTTTTCAATCGAAAATAGGATTATATTCACTCATGCTGTTCCCCATATTGAAGAAAATGGGTAAATATGTATGCAATCTGACTATAACAGGCTAATATATGAAAACACTTTATTGAGTAAACTGCTTTGTGGGTTTTAGAACTGCATTATGGAAATAAATCAAGGAACAAAACAACTCCACCTCCCTATGACTCTTCCTTCTCTCCCTCTCCACCTCCCTATCGCTCTCTTCCTCCTCTCCATCTCCACATCCATATCACTCTTCCTTCTCTCCCTCTCCACCTCCCTATCGCTCTCTTCCTCCTCTCCATCTCCACATCCATATCACTCTTCCTTCTCTCCCTCTCCACCTTCCTATCGATCTCTTCCTCCTCTCCACCTCCCTATCGCTATCTTCCTCCTCTCCCTCTCCACCTCCCTATCACTCTGTTCCTCCCTCTATATCTCCCATATTGTTCATATGGTGATATAGTATATTATATACAGAATATTACTACTATTGTATGGTATGGTTTATTTCTTAATCCCCGAGGGGAAACATGGTTTGCCACCAGAGCGAATACAAATACACCAACATTAGTTGGGGGCCTTAGGGATATTTTCGTGCAAATTTGTGCAAAAGCACCAAATTTGGCCCAGACGTAGCCCAGAGTATGCTCAATTGATTCAGCCAGGGCGCCCGAGCCGGTCACCCCCGGGGCCACCCTGGTGGCCAAATCAATATGGCCGCTGTCCAAAAAAGGCCTTGGCTATAACTTTTGAACCAAATGAACTAGAAATACAATATTTTTTGACTATTAGAAACACATTGGAATGCTTATCTTTACAAGTGGGTGTGTCTGGACCCCTAATTTGCATATTTCCAAGATGGCAACTACCCTGAAAGTGAGTTTTACCAGAACTTTAGCTTTTTCTGTCTATAAAAGTGAAATTCTATATAACATATAATTATATCACAATCAGACACGTTGATTGCCAGGCAATATTTATAAACCTAAACAACAATTGGTTGCCAGGCGTAACAACAACAACAAAGGCGAAAACATGACGGAACAATAAATACAGCACAATACACATACAGAATCATACCGCACAAAATGACAATCCACATACCACATCAAGGTGCTCAGTCTATAGATATAAGTTTATGGGGATGGATGTGCTCAGTCCTTTTTATTTACCAGGGTGAGTGATTGTGGATAGAAGCTGTAGGTGACTATTTTTATATATCATAATCACACAACCAGATTACTTATTGTGGTCTCAACCCTCATTGTTGGTACAGGCACCCTCACAGCCACATATTGAGGTGCAATGGACTCCAGCTTTAAAGCATTTGCAGCGCCCTCTACATGACTTTTTGCAGCCGCAGTGGAGGAGAATGGTGCAGGCTTTACTGGCATCTGCAAGATGAGTCCAGTAAGGTTCCCAAGTCTTGGTCGTGGAGTCCCAGTACCGGCCCCATGTACTGAACTCTAGCTCTTTCGAAGTCGGTTATGCTTAGAGTTTATCTTTAGAGCAGGGCGATAGACCACCAGCCCTGATTCCAAACTCTAAGCATAACCAACTTCGAAAGAGGGCGACTTCGAAAGAGGGCCTAAGCCTAACCAGTTTGAAACAAGGCGGACATTAATACAATTTTCAATCAATCAATCAATCAATTCAATAACCCACGCTCACTTAAAACGTAAGGTTATCCTATAACCCTAGTTATATGAGTATAGCGAGCGCTCTGCTCTATTGGAACTATCCCTTTATCCATTCTAACAATGAAAAACTTTCTCCACATGCACACACCTATTTACCTCCGCCTGGCCACACCCACATCCGCTCCTATATAAGCGGGGTCGTGGCCATACCATCAGCTCCTTCCCAAGTCTTTCACCACCGAAGGCGAAGACCATGGGGTCCTCAGTGAGTCAGAGCAGAGCGCTCGCTATACTCATATAACTAGGGTTATAGGATAACCTTACGTTATAGATCGTATAGCTTTACGCTCTGCTCTATTGGAACACAGGAGTTGAGCAGAGCGAAAAGCTCGACAGATTAGGCCCCCTACAAACATCAGAACCGGGGAGGACCCGAGCCCCCCGGCCCTCCCTAGTGGAGGACGGGAGGGAGATCGGATCCGACTGCGAAGAGGGTTTAGCACCTCAAACGCACAGGGTGAGCAGACCGTGGGACTCACCTTTGTTCAGAAGGACCCGCGACCACTCGGGTGCGCATCCCACATGCCACCAGGGAACGGACGGGAAGCAAAAAAAAAACGTCACAGCCCCCAACATCACAGGGTCGAAGGTCAAGAACCCAACCCCGTGGCAAGGCTGCAGCAGCCCTAGGACAACCTGAGGACTAGGACCCCCTGAAAAAAGGGGCCTGGTGAGGCCAACAAGGCCGCGGCATTGAGACCCCACCAGACGGTCACTGGTGACACCACCCCCCCACATCGCCAGCATATCGGACATGGCCCAAATCAAGAGCAGGCCCTTCCCCCCTTGGCACGCCGCTCTGAAGCACTCTCCTCAAGAGGCTACCCCCCCACAACACTGCAGGGCCAGTCGGTGTGCCGGGGAGACAACCCCCAAGGAGGTTGATCCCTCAATCCAGGCAACAGGCCCCAAGAACAGAACTCGACCTGTGCCTGGAGCACTGCGGACTAGACAGATGCCTAAAGGGTCTACTGCAAGAACAGTATCCCGGCGGAAGGGGTGTTCGGTATGCTGTGCACCATGTCATAACCTCCACAAACCCGACCCCCCAATCCAGCGGGGTCGAGGTTCAAAGAAGAGGCTGACACAATTGGCAGACGTCATGAAAGATGCGGGGGCATACTCTCGGGCAGACGGGGTCAAGCCCGGCCTCAACCCGAGAGTCGACTCTGCTACCAACACACCGGAGAACCAACCACCCCCCTATGTTTAGTTTAACAGGAAGCGGTTGTTCCCTTAACCCACAAAGAAAACTCAGAAACATAGCTGCACGTATACACAGGCTATACAAGCAGTACAAGTGTTTCAGTTTTCAAAGGGTTAACCCAGGCCAACAGGTCGACGGGAACAAGTCCGGACCTGGGCCTGGCGGACCGGGACCTACACAGGGATGCCTAGAGGGGTTGAGAGCAACCACCTCGACAGCCCCCTCCCATCCCCGCCCAGCAGGGGGAGGGAGGGGTGAAACAAATGGAGAAGGACCAGGCCCCCTAACACAGCGCAAGGTACAACACAGTATGGACTAGGGCTGTCCCCGACTAAGGATTTGGATGGTCGACTATGATTGACCAAAATTTGCCGTGGTCGACAAAAAATAAATAATTTTTTTTTTTTTTTTTTTTATCATTCCATTTGGGCCGTGGGGGGTGCTTAATGTCTGAAGGAGTTGACTGAAGGCTTCTTGTCCTCTGCAAAAGCATGCAATTGGTCCACTGATGGATACATCTTGATATTTGTCTAGTCTAGTGTGTTCATTAGATGGGTGAAATCCTCTTTCAGTGCCTCTGTGCCTGTTTTCATAGGCAGTTAGCCTCTGGTATGCGTGCCATTAGCGTTAGCCACGCTTCTAGGCCTCTTTTCTTTTGGAAAGAATGATTGGAAGAAAGAAGAGGTTGGCTAGTCGACTACGGCTCCTTTCAACCGATTAGTTGACTAATCGACTAATAGGGCTCAGCCCTAGTATGGACCAAGCACGTCACTGTTAAGGGCAACTCGTAGTGGCATACATATGACACACACATCCACGACATCAATCCCGCAACGCCCGACCTGGCATTTCCCCCCTGGAAAAGTCCTTCGGGGGACCAGAACAGCAGATCTGCGCCCCCCCGGCGGACAACGGGTTAACTGACCTGGTCCGGCGCGACAGGGGGAGTCACTAGCATCACCTGCCGCGTGCAGAACGCCATTTGCCCCCACGGGAAGCCGGCCCGGAGGGACGGTGCTGAGGAGCCTCCTGGTCACGTCGATCCCTACCGTTCACCCCGGGCGCAGGACGACTGGCTGCAGCGGTACCGGCACTTCCTCCACTCCTGGCCTTCTTCTTAGCAGGCCCAGCAGCGGTGGTGTTGACGGTGGCGATGGCTTCTGACCTCTGCCGGCGTTGCCTCCTCCTCACGTCACCGGTGGCATCGGGTCGGGGAAAGTGGGGTTGGAGCACGGAGCGCTCCTCCTCCATCTCTCTGCAGGCTGCCGTCATCTGCTGCATAGCCGAAAAGTGAGCAGTGGAATCCTCCTCTGGTCTGGCACCTGCGCCTGCTCCAGCCAAAGGTGCCGCTGGATGAGAGTGGCCAGGGCGCGCTCCTTCCCGGCGGCTATTGCCTGCAGCTGGGTCAGATGCAGTATGGCTCCAGCCGCCTGGGCATGGAGGTACCATTGATGGTCATCTAGTACTGCCCCGCCCACCATCAGCCCCGACATGTAGCGTGCCAGCTGCGCAATGTTGGAGGTTGCAGCCAGGCTCTGTGTCGAGGCGATGTACACCTGGTCACTCCACATAACCAACTGCCTAGCCGACTTCCCCAGGGGAACTGGCTTTCTTAATGGCTCCCACACCATCTCGGGGCAAAGGATGGATGCCATCGGGCTATCAAGTCGAGGTACCCCGTCCTTTAGCCCCTGGACCAAACCCACCACCCGCGTGACTGGCACGTAGGAGGGGGTAAGGCCAACGATGCGGGATATTACCTGTCCCCGCGCCACGTAAGCCTCCATCGATGGGAAGAATGGGCAGACAACGCCCGTCTCTCTCACAGGATGACGTTGCCAGAGATGACCTATCATGTCATCAGGAACAGGTGCCGGCAGTGGCCGCGGCAACGCCACGCCATTGGCGATTGCGGCGGCCGCCATGAGCTCGGGGAACAAGGCAAGCAACTCCCCTTGCGTACCTTCTTCCACGTCACTCGCATCCCTCGCGTACGGGAGGCTGCATTGGGCGCCATCGTCCGACGCGGCAGATAGCTGGGCATCTCGTCTCCGGGGTGGAGGTTTTAACCCAGTCCCAGAGTACGAGGGTCCCCAGGGAGACGTAGCACTCCCTGCCACTCCCTGAAGGGGAGAGTGACACGTCTCCGCCGGGCATTCGAACAAGAGAGCCCCCGCCCCCTCCATGTAATCCTCAGTCTCCATCGAATATGGAGAAGAGGCGAGAGAACTCTCGCTCGGCTCCAGCACAACACTGCCACTAGGCCGTTCACCCCCGCTGCTCGCCGTCCTACGACGAGAGCGAGCCGAAGAGTCTGCGACGCAAATCCTCGGCCACCAGAGGAACTGTCTGCCTATCGGCCGACTGCCCTCTGGCGGGGGAACCAGGGCCGGAACTCGGCCACCTCACAGGAGATGGGAGCTCAACGGCCCTTCGGCGAAGCACACTTTCCTCCGGGCGCCGCCCAGGCGCACCTGCCTGCCACAACCGTGGAGCCAGGAACGCCCCATGACGCACGGAGGACGGCGCGACAGTGAAGCGCTGGTGGAGGGTAGCGTTGTAGTTGTCTAGACCCTCCGACGGTGAAGACATTATCTCTTTGTTTTTTCGAAAATTAGCGAGAGAGAAAAAACAAAGATACAATGTCAACGTAGCTCCTTTCCAACAAACTACTTTTGGCACTAAACTAAAGTGGTGTATACAGACACTTTCGGTAGTGAAAGTAGGGAAGGAGCTGATTGTGTGGCCACGACCCCGCTTATATAGGAGCGGATGTGGGTGTGGCCAGGCGGAGGTAAATAGGTGTGTACATGTGGAGAAAGTTTTTCATTGTTAGAATGGATAAAGGGATAGTTCCAATAGAGCAGAGCGTAAAGCTATATGATCTATAACAGCGCACCTCCCAGCTGCTTCTATAGAAAGTAGTTGCCTCCTATAGGGCAAAGAACATTTATTAAAAAAATGTGTACCTACTTTCCATAGAAGCATCTAAGAATGAAGTTCTTAACAGTTCTTAACCAGTTCGAAACAAGGCGGACATTCATTTGCAATCAATCAATCAATCAATCAATCAATCAAACCAATAACCCACGCTCACTGCATTCTTGCCTTGAAACAGCGCACCTCCGAGCTGCTTCCACATGGAGGCAACTTTTTTTTTTTTTATCACTACTTTTTCTGTGGATGGTTTTGTCAATAAATCTTCAATTAACACTTTGATTGCCACTCACGAGTTTTCTCGGATTTATAATAGTTACGTTGAAAGCCACTCACGAGATTTCTCAGAATTTTTTTATTAAATTTTTTTTAGCGATCTGAAATCATATTGCATCACGCGAGCCTACCCTAGTATACCCAAGAGCCGCCGGCGATCAGATGTGGAAATAAACGCCCCCTATCGTCTCCCAGATGACATCAGGGATTTTGGAATGGACTCAATGAAAATGGATGGGGAAAAAAATCCTGTACTCCACATTTTCCAGTCCACTGATGCAGCCGGGGTTACCAGAGTTCATTATGGATCCTCTGAGCGCCGCGGATCATGAATTCTACTGTATACACGTTAGATCTATACACTTATCGATTTTTTCGAATGGTGATCAGGAATTGGAATATACCAGTTGGATACCATCTGATGTCAGGTACGGAATCTATGTTATCAGTGTTAGGATAATCAGACTCATTTTGATGAAGATATAAGCTGTTTTGTGAAATGTCCTCTATCCATGAGGAAATGAACGCGGCTATTATCAGCGCGCGGCTCGAATGGGCGTGCGTGTACGTATAATATTGATCATCTATTGTTTATTTGAAAACGATTCATAAATAGGCCGACAAATATCAACGTTCTGGAATATTCCAGTAAAAGACGATTATCACAGAATGGCCCAGAATGGGCTGTTTTTTACCTCAAAACGGGTGCTTTTCAAAATGCTCTCAAACGGAAATGAAGCGATAAAAAACCAATCTGCCTTGACAGCACTGACTGGAAAATGATTCTTTGATAAGCGACGGGCAGATTAGACACATAGCCATAATTTAAAACATAGATTAGGCAATATTAACGTTAACATTAAAGTGGATGGCGGCATTCAAGCGCTAACTCTGGCGCCACCTGGTGGCACTGAAAGTGTTAATGTGTGTTTATTGTATAGCAATAAGCAGGCACGCGGGAAGTGGGTCAGACTTGGGGGTGCGGGAGTCGGAGATAAATAATAATAATAACATCATTCGTGATTTTCCATTCATTTGAAAGATCAATATTTTACACTACAACAGACAAACTTGAACACCAACATGTGGACAGTTCACACACGAAATGCAGCAGTTTTTTCTCTAATCAGAAGACGATTTATTGTCCATAGACGCAAGCGGCAACAACTAGCGTTTGGACTTTCGTTTCGCACACCGCACAGGATCTGTGTGTGTGTGTGTGTGTGTGTGTGTGTGTGTGTCACTGTCACATGTCACAACAACAATCGCTACAGGAGCGATAATAAACACACATTACCTATTCCGAAGACGATAAAACACCGAAGGTGGTCTTGCGTTCAGGAGTGGTGGAAATAAACTCCTTCATGACAACATGAATGTCCATTGAGTCCAGAATATCCTGATGCATATGCTGCAGCAAGTCCAGGTTATTATTATTAAATCAGATATTAGTTTTTGAGACATATTTCTTTTCTGAGACACAAGTAAACACACTCTCCACTTCAGTCAGTCCTCCCTCTCTGCAATTCGTTCCCGCATACAACATCGCCGACAGATATATTCCTTTACTGTGAATTGTCCCAAAAACTATTCCAGGCCGCTATTTATTTTACCAACGGATTTCCAGTTCCGCGTTGACGCTTCCAGGCCGCGTCTATTCGAATCCCAACTGGTTCATGACGCTGCTTTAATAACACTGCATTATCGAGACAGCGCCCCTATGGATCTGGCAATGAATTCCAAGAATAGGGTAAATCTGCAGTGCCGCTCCGCTCTATGACATTGAGTAGCCTCGGTATTCCAATGGAATAAAGGCCAAAACAACCTTGCAGTAACACTCCCCGCCAGCAGGAGGTGCTGGAGCACCCGCCGCACCCCCACTTCCCGCGCCCCTGGCAATAAGGTTGGATGAATTCGGCCATTGTATAAAAGCATTACATCACACAACAGAGTGTGTTATATAAATTAGATCACACCTTTGTTTGTTTGTTTGTTTGTTTATTTACACATATAAAAACAATTACATATATAATACAATATAATCCACAAGGGATGTGTAGGAGAATTGCCTAAAAACCCTCTAGGGGCTTGCATGTGGCATTCACCAGGAAGCAAAATTACATTATATCAAGATAAAATATAACCCCCCCCCCCCCCCAAACAAACAAACACACACAAGCAGGTCTACATAGACACCGAAGCAGGCACCCATGCCATACGATTTCTGGTATAGAGAAAACAATTAATGACAGGAAGAATATATAATAAAATGAAAATACAATAACAAAATACAACAAGCCATCAGACCACAGTTTGTAAAGGAAGTCCATTTGGGAAATATTGGTGATCTGGGAGATGAGATTTCAGTGCTCTTTTGAATTTCAGAAAAGAAAATTCCAAAATATGTGGAGGCAAAGAGTTCCACAGCTTTGACCCTCTGTAGAGCAAACAAAACTGAGATTGGGAAGTGCGGGAAAAGGGTGGTCTAAGGGAGGCATCAACAACCTATGGCTAAATGAGCTTTGCAGAGCATCAAAAATATTGTACAGTGGGTGGCCTTCAAAAGATTAAAATGGTGTTCAATTTAGTTCTAGTTTGCTTGGCAATAATCTCCAAGGAATCAGGAGGGAGTCCTATATCTGTACAGCCCTATATGTATGTTTTTATAAAATATTATGCAACAGTCTGACTAAATGTGCTATAGAGTATAGATAACATTAAAAAAAAAAACCATCCATAGATCTTTTAAAAGGGTGTGGAATAAAAGTTTTGCTTTTAATGAATTTATCATTCAAAGAAAAATAACATGAGAAAAATAATAATTGTGTGGTCTCTTATTTCTCTGTCCGTCTCTATCCCTCTCTTCAGAGTCTAGATCTCTCGCTTTCTCTATTCCTCTCTTCAGAGTCTAGATCTCTGTCTCTCTTGCTCTCTATCTCCTGGTCTTTAGCATCACATGCACAGTGACCACAGCACAAACCATCCCTAGAAGACCACAGGTCATCAGTGAAGCCCACACTGCATAGAACGTAGAGTCAATGCCAAAAGGGTCCTTATAGATTAAGATGGTCCTGGCTGATGAGTTGCAAACATTCCTTGCACCTCCGATAGCACACCAGTACTCCCCACTGTCTTCTGGTGAGAGGTTAGAGAGAACTAGGGTTCTGTGAAATGTGTCCAAAGTAACACTTCCCAGCTCCTCTGTCTTTCTGGCCCAAATAAAATTCCCAAGTTCAGTTCCGCTACGGTTACAGCTGAGAGTGACCTCCTCTCCCTCTGAGAAGAACTGTGTGAGCGGGTCTAAGTCAGGAGGACACACCAGGAGCAAGTAGTTAAGTATAGTATGTGGATAATTATCACACTGATAATCGCCGCTGTGGTTTAACGTCAGCGATGAGAAGACCAGGGAGAAGTTTTCGTTCACTACTGGGTCGTCTGAGTACCTATTCTGTTGCGCTCGGTCAGTGATGTTACTGAAGCCCTCCGAGTGGTTCTGAGATGGTGGAGTAAACATCTCATCGTCATCTCGTCTCCACCAGAGGGGTGGTCCATAAAGATCGACATCATCGTAGCATGGCAGCACAGCCTGCTCTCCAACAGAGCGGATAATCGCTTCTAATTGTGGATACAAAGTCATATCATTGATACCAACACATTGCTGTTTCTGTATTACCACACAGCGGTAGTAAGCATGATCTCTTCTGGTGAGGTTGGAGATTCGGAGAGAAGAGCTGTTCTCCACCGGCTGCACTCTTCCCTCCAGATGCTTCACCAGGGGGTTCAGGGATCTGTTGTCGTCTGGGAACATTCTGATCCAGGAAGAATGTTGTTCTTCTCTTATGAACCACTGGAATGTCAGGTTGTCTCCTAGCCTTTCTCTCTTGCATTGAAGATCTGTCATTCTTTTACCACCAACCAGAAAAATATTTCCTCCCTCTATGGCACTGCAGACTGTGATACTGGTGTTCCACTGGTGGGTCACATTACCGTCAGTCCAACATTCTTGTCGGTACAGCCCAGAGTCTGAGTGAGTCAGATTGTGGATCTCATAATATGAAATGTTTTTCTTAACCTCCAGTCGTTTCTTTAAGTCTTCAGGCAGCGTGGGGTTCTCAGCTGAAGGGTCAGATGTGTTCCACAGCAACCTGTTTCTAACCTTCAGTCGTTTCTTTAAGTCTTCAGGCAGTGTAGGGTTCTCAGCTGAAGGGTCAGATGTGTTCCACAGCAACAGGTTCTCCTCACCAATGGATCTGGAGATCACACAGAAGTTGGCCTCCTTGGGGGGTTGAAAGATATAAACGTCACCCATTTCCTCGATTTGATGGATCTCTATTCCATGAATAGCACTATTGAGAACAATCAATAGAAGACCCAGGTTTGTGACAGCAGCCATTTGACTCCAAGCTTTACGTTACAGGGTGCAGCGTGTATCCAGTTGTCTGTAGTCTGTCTGCATGTCTTTGCATCTTTATTTGCAGTAGGTCATTAGAGGATAGTTAACCCCTCCTCCTCTATCTCCCAACTCTTATCACGTGAAGGCACTCAATATCAGCTCATCTATTTTCCTTTGACAACGGTCTGTGAAAACGCTTGCTGTGGTCAAGATAAATCTACCACTAAAGCCCCTCAGCTATTTCACAGATTCTCAGATTAATATTGTTGCGTGTGTACCAAGATATTTCATATACCACATATCATATCATATACAGTATATCGACATTTAGTAAATGGGGGGGGGGGGGGGGGGGGTAATGTTCTTTTTCCTCATATATTATGCTGTGTAGCTGCAATACCCTGTATCTGCCTTTCTCATGCTAATAATATCTTTTCATACAGATTTGGTCAGCACATTTTTTCCCCCTATAGATAACATTCAGCCACTAGATGCTGCACTAGAGCACCAGCATGTCATTTATCCAATCAGATGCATTCCATGTGGGGAAATGGGAGGGGGATACATGTACAGTAAACAACATACATTTTTTTTTACCCACAAAAACGTTTTTAAATGATAAATTCATTAATCAATAATCTTTTGAGGGGAAAAGCAATACGTTTATCCAGCACCTTTCTAAAATATCTGGATGCATTATTAGAAAGAAAGAAAAACTAATTGTGGTCCAGAGCCTCTGTTGGAGGGGCGACAGTGGCTCGGGAGGTAGAGCAGTCGTCTGGTAATCCGGAGGTTCCCGGTTCGATTCCCGCTCCTCCCGGGCAGTGTGTCCATGTGTCCTTGAGCAAGACACTTAACCCCTAATTGCTCCCGATGAGCAGGTTGGCACCTTGCATGCATGGTTGCCTCCGCCGTTGGTGTGTGAATGTGTGAGTGAATGGGTAAAAATGTGAGGAGCCAATTGTAAAGCGCTTTGGATAAAAGTGCTATATAAAAAAGCAGCCATTTACCATTTGGAGAAGATCAAGCTGAAGGGTCAGATGTTCAGTCGTTTCTTTAAGTCTTCAGGCAGTGTAGGGTTCTCAGCTGAAGGGTCAGATGTGTTCCACAGCAACAGGTTCTCCTCACCAATGGATCTGGAGATCACACAGAAGTTGGCCTCCTTGGGGGGTTGAAAGGTATAAACGTCACCCATTTCCTCGATTTGATGGATCTCTATCCCATGAATAGCACTATTGAGAACAATCAATAGAAGACCCAGGTTTGTGACAGCAGCCATTTCTCCTGCCCCTGTGTACCGACCCCTGCATGGACATTGACCATCCATTAAACGCACCCATATTGGGTTTGCACCAGTTCTGTCTCTGTCTGCATATTGGGTTCAATACATCTGTGACAGGATCTGGAGATCACACAGAAGTCGGCCTCCTTGGGGGGTTGAAAGGTATAAATGTCACCATAGAAGTTATCTTCTCCATGAATGCCACTGATGAAGTAGATCAGTACAAGACCCAGATTTGTGACTGCAGCCATTTTGCTCCAGGTTTTTATGTTACAGGTGCAGCACTCACTCACTAAGCTGCCTGTCTCTCTGTCTGTAGTCTGGCTGCACATCTGTCATTCAAAACCTAGTTTGCAGTCGTTCAATAGAGGATATATAACCCTTCCTTTCCCCCTCTAACTCTGCAGTAGTTAGTTCTGACTCAATAATCAGCTCATCTGTTTTCCGTTGACGATACTGGTGGTTAAAAGTTTGATTACACATGCGCAAGGCAAGATAAGCCTACGTTGAATGTCCCTTGCTATTTCACAGCATCTCTGGTTAACGCTGTTACTTGACTGTAACTTTAATGTAAAAAATATACCCTGCTTGTGGAAGCACATATAAAGGTTTACAACTGACACATTGCTGTTTCTTCATTACATGACAGGTGTAGTGTCTACATCATTATCTCTTACGGTGATGTTGGGAGATTCTGAGAGGAGCTGTTCTCCATGTCACCAGCTACACCCCCCATCCTTCTATCCCCCTCTCTCTCTAGGTATTTTGAGGCAAAGTTTCTTCTAGAAAAGGGCCTACCAGTAGCGAGAAAGGTTCATAATGGAACGTGGCCTCTTTCTCTCTTTCTCCCTGCATCCCACCTTTCCCATATTTTCATCAATAAGAGCTAACTACATGTTGCACCATGAATTAATGATTATTTCTACACCGACGTCCCTTGGCAATTTGATGCATCCATGCAATCCACATTTTCCAGCGTCCGCACAAATAAGCGCACATCATAATTACTTGTTTACGTTTGGACAGATATTTGAGATATTCTCTGATTTTCTTCTCTCTCTCTCTCTCTCTCTCTCTCTCTCTCTCTCTCTCTCTCTCTCTCTCTCTCTCTCTCTCTCTCTCTCTCTCTCTCTCTCTCTCTCTCTATCTCTATCTCTATCTCTCTCTCTCTCTCTCTCTCTCTCTCTCTCTCTCTCTCTCTCTCTCTCTCTCTCTCTCTCTCTCTCTCTCTCTCTCTCTCTCTCTCTCTCTCTCTCTCTCTCACAGGCCTCAGTCTGAACATTTTGAATGTGTTGCATAAGTCTATATCACTTTCTCTATACACACATGAGGGATTATGTCCATGTGTGTGTTTGTAACCAGTGATGCTACAGATTACTTGTAAAAATAATCTGATTACTGATTACTCCTTTAAAAAGTAATCTAGTTACTTTACTGATTACTTGATTATCAAAGTAACTTAGTTACTTTGAAAGTAACTAGGTTACGAAGTCGTCGTCGTCCCCCCTGCTGCTGCCACAACATAAGAATGACAACTTTTTTTTTTTTATTTAAATAATGCTCTATTGAAAGTGCATAATGTCATAAATCATGATTGGCTGCTCAGACAGGTCATCATGAGACGTCATCAGCCATCAGGCCATATAAGGTCACAGCTGTCAACTGCTCAGGCACTCTAGGACAGTGGTTCCCAAACGAAATAAAATAGAAAATGTATATAATATAATTTTTATTAAAAATAAAATTGTAAAACCGTTGTGTAATATAAAACATGCTATTATAGTTTGTTATTCTCATGTGTGTGTGGCTGTGTGCGTGTGTGCACGAGCGCACGTCCCATCTCCGGTCTAGCTGACTGTACCCCTGGCTCTCTTATCAGTATTATGAGATAGTAACTAAATAGTAACGCACAGCCACTTGGAAAAGTAACTGTAATCAGATTACTGGCTTGTAAAAAGTAACAAGTTAGATTACTATTTACTGAAAAAAGTTATCAGATTAGAGTAACTAGTTACTGGCATCACTGTTTGTAACAGATGCATATAGTTTATAATATCAATTGGGACTTTTTACCAGGTAACATATAGTAGGTGATCCAGTAAAACCATAAGGGTGTAACTTGTGGAGTGGTTTCACTTGGAAAGACATAGTAAATGTCACAAATATGATGCTTTTAAATGTTTCACACACACCTTGTTATCATTCTACTTTTAAGGCTATATCTGTACTTGATGTTTGTTTGTTGTGTTGCATATTTGAAATAAACGTCAATCAAATCAAAATCGTAGTGTTCTTGGGGATATATAATTAATAAGTGAATTTGCAATGTAGCTTGGTGCTGTTACATTTTGGGCTTTGTATACAAGTGTAGCACCCTGAATATTCGACTATTATTCAGAAGTGCTGACTTGCCTTTTATCTCCCCTTTGTGCACAAAGACATGTTAACCAGTTTCCATTGATATTCTCCTGAACAATGACGCGAGTTTCTCCTTCTCTCACCGGCTGGAATATGGATTATAAACACTAAACTGAATCATATTCAATTCACCCAGTTCTTCCTGTGGGGCTAGTTGGCGGTGCCAGCAGGGGGCGGCGGTGGCAGGCGGAGCGCACAAGAGAGGCATGGAGGAGAAGCAAGTCAACTGAAACGGAAGTGGAGAGAACCAGCCTCTTCGACGTTGGACGTGAACCTGAATGGTCGTGTCGTTGGAAGAGCCCCGTAGTGGAACACGCGGGTGAACGTATTGAACTTGAGTATATTACGGGTTATAGTAGAAATATAAGCGTAGTAGCGTGTTGAATATCCCCACGGAATACCCTAGTGATACAGCGAGTTATCCTAGAAGAAAGCGGTATATCCAAGTGGCTTATGTTAACGTTATCCTATTATTATGGAAATCCTATTCGAAAGGGCGAAATCCCTACTGGTTGGCACAGTCTACAGGCCGCCAGATCATAGTGGCTTTTATGATACACTGGATGGGTGTTTGGCTGGAGTTGAGGATTGTTATGTACTAGAGGCCTGGTCACTCCTGTTTCACCAGGGCAGGCAGGTGAGGGCTGCCAATTAGCCAATTAGTGCTGATTGGTTACCTGCTGAGGAGCTTCAAAGGCAGACCCAGAAACACACATGCACGGTCTGTGCCTAGTGAAAGAGCTGTCAGGTTCTTACAGTCCTTGTCCGTTGGGTTACCAGTACATTAGTTTATAGTTATATTAGTAGTTCCTTGGTTTAGTAGCATTTTTGAGTTAGAGCACAGGGTTTTGGTGTTGATTACACATAGGTTGCGTACCCATGAGCCAGGGTCGTAACAATTGGGCGCTCATCCGGGATCTTTTACCCCTAGAACTTTGTTTGGTGATTTTTTTTTGTGTTGCACGGGGTGTCATCATATTATGGTTTGAGTGGTGTTCGTTACACATGGTGTAACGTGGGGGCTGAGCCATTTTCATCAAACAGGTGAGTATGCCGTATTTGTTTGTAATTTGATGTGACTACTTATGCTGTTAAAATATATAGTTTAGTAGGCACCACATGTAGATAGGGACATTATTTTCTGGTTGTGGGTTAGCGTCCGGTGCACCACGTACTCCTGGGGCGGTCAATGAAATGATTGTATATGATCTTTGACTGGTAGCAGGTGTGGTTGAAGAAAGTTAGGTCTACAGGGCATTAGTTTAAGGGTAGGTAGGTTAGGGCGGCCAGGAAACACAGGTAGTGTGGTAGGGCTTGATTTAGTGTTTCTTAGGGTAGACATGTGGTAGGCCGGGGTTTTCTGCAGTTTAGACGTAGAAGCATATGTGGTCACATCAGGTTAGAAGGCGCACCTGTTTGGAAAATTTTGTTGGATTTATTTTGTTTGTTTAAGTGTTTGGTGAGCATACCTGGTAGCACCTAACACCCTGCGTGTATGACACGTCTATTTAGGGTGGGTGTGTTTTAAAAAAAAAAAATTTGGTTGTTTGTGCAACCTGGAAAGGTGCGCTCCGTAGAGCTCACATTTCCACCGTGTTCCATTCTGGTTGTTATTGTTGGCAATTAGCATTATTCATGGTTCTTCAGTGGTTCTTCGTTGTTCTTCAGTGGTTCGTTAGTGGTTCTTCGTGTCTGTGAGGTTGGGTGTGTAGCTTGGGGTGTCTAGTTCAGTGACAATGGCTTCCATCAGGGACTTTGTTGATCGCCCGTCTCATGACTTATTAGACAAATTTTCCAAAGAACAACTGCTCGAGCTTGCTGTGCACTACAAGGTCGAGCTTACTCCCAGTGAGAAACGTTTGAAACCATCTGCCTTGGGTGCTTTGCGGGTTTTGCTCATTAGGGAACAGGTGCTTGAGGAGAGGGTGGAGGAGCCTCCATCGTCTGGCGCGTCTCTGCTATTACCTGGTGTAGAGGGTGAGTGGAGGATTAGGGAGTTGGAGTTTAAGGAAAGGCAGCTAGAGCGAGAGCGTGAGGAGAGGAGAGAGGAGCGTGAGCTTAAGGAGAGAGAGAGTAAAGAGGAGCGTGAGCTTAAGGAGAGAGAGAGGAAAGAGGAGCGTGAGCATGAGCGTGAGTTTAAGGAGAAACAACTGTTGCTGGAGCACGAGCGTGCACAGAAGGAGCTTGAATATAAGTA
Organism: Notolepis coatsorum; assembly: GCF_963971535.1. Lineage (NCBI taxonomy): Eukaryota > Metazoa > Chordata > Actinopteri > Aulopiformes > Paralepididae > Notolepis > Notolepis coatsorum. The sequence continues at coordinate 95,093,242 of NC_140179.1, read as the reverse complement.
TGCTGCCTTGCAGGCGGGTGCTCTGCATCCAGAGTCACGTTCCGGGTTTGATGTAGGCAGGAATATTAGGATGGTGCCACCATTTTTTGAAAAAGACGTGGAAAGATATTTTCCCCTTTTCGAAAGGGTGGCAACCACATTGAAGTGGCCTGATACCGCCTGGACACTGCTGCTACAATGTGTTTTGGTTGGTAGGGCACAAGAAGCCTACACTGCTCTGTCCCTTGAACAAAGCGCTGATTATGAACTTGTTAAAGCTTCCATATTGAGGGCTTATGAGTTGGTCCCCGAGGCCTATCGTCAGCGTTTTAGAGGTTATCGTAGGCAGGAGGGGCAGTCTTATGTTGAATTTGGAAAAGAGAAGGAGAACCTGTTTGACCGGTGGTGCACCTCGCAAAAAGCAGAGTCAAGGGAGCAGCTCAGACAGTTGGTTCTCCTAGAGGAATTTAAGAGGTGTGTTCCTGATAACGTTTCCACACATCTAAATGAGCATAAGGTATCGAAGATAGCCGACGCTGCTGTCTTGGCTGATGAGTTTGTGTTAACACACAAGTCTGTCTTTGTAGAGGAGCGCCGTGTGGAGTCCAGGGGTAGTAGGCGTCCTTCTCAGGGGAGCCGGTTCCCGGCACCCGTGTCTGCTGGTCGGTTTACTTCGACTCCTAGGCAAGGTGGCTCTGCTAGTGCATTCCCAGAGGGGGTTATCTGTTTTTACTGTAAGGAGCCTGGTCATATCGTTGCTGGATGCCCTGTGCTTAAGCAGAAAAATTTAAAAACTGTGGCCCTGGTAGAAATCATAGACAGGACACCTATGCCGACATTAGAGGGTGGGGTGCGAAGTATCAAAGGTGCAGACAGGGAGCTAGAGGGCTCCTCAACATTTAGGATGGAGGGATTTGTTTCACTGGTTGGTGAATTAGGATCAAGGCAGGCTATTACAATATGGAGAGATACAGGAGCTTTCCAGTCTCTCATTCTGGATGGGATTTTGCCATTTTCGGAAGATTCTTCATTGCATTCCGGTGCCATTGTTCAGGGCTTTGGAGGAGGCTTTGTGAATACTCCTTTGCATGAGGTCTCGCTAAACTCTCCCTTAGTATCAGGCAATGTTGTCGTAGGAGTGTGTTCTCACATTCCCATAAAGGGGGTGTCCTTCATTCTAGGGAATGATTTGGCCGGTGGCAAAGTGCTGGCTACTCCAGTTGTAATTCCCGTCCCTGTAGTTTCTGAGGTTCCTGATGAGCTCGCACAGAAGCATCCAGGAGTGTTTCCTGTGTGTGCGGTAACACGTGCAATGTCAAAGGTCAAATGTGACACCCATGAGGTTGTTAACTTAGATGGTGATATGACACTTAGTGACACGTTCTTTGTTGAGTTGAAAAGTGGCCCTGATGAGGGTTTTGGTAAGGTGATACCGTCTCATGAGCAGTTGGTACTAGAGCAAAACAAGGATGTCTCCTTGTCGTCCCTCTTTGAAGAGGCGGTTTTAGAGGATGAAATGGTAGATACGTCTCAAGGATACTTTGTTAGCAATGACGTGCTCATGAGAAAGTGGACACCACCTAACCTGTCCAGTCTGGATGACTGGGGCAGTGTGTTTCAGATTGTTGTTCCAGCCGTGTATCGTCCTGATATACTGCATCTAGCACATGATCATGATCTTGCTGGTCACATGGGGGTCAGGAAGACTTATGACCGTGTGCTGAGACATTTTTGTTGGCCTGGTTTGAAGTCAGATGTGGCACAATATTGTCGCTCGTGCCATGTGTGTCAGGTGGTTGGTAAACCAAACCAGAAGATCCCTCAGGCTCCTCTGCAGCCTATCCCTGCCGTTGGGGAACCTTTTGAGCGGATCCTCATTGACTGTGTTGGTCCCCTCCCTCGAACTAAGACAGGGAACCAGTACCTTTTGACTATTATGTGTGCAGCGACCCGTTTTCCTGAAGCCATTCCTTTACGCAAGATCACAGCCCCAGCTATATCCAAAGCTCTGGTTAGGTTTTTTTCGACTTTTGGCCTACCAAAGGTCATTCAATCAGATCAAGGGTCTAACTTCATGTCCCGTCTCTTTGCTCAGGTCCTCCAGCAGTTGTCTATCCAACATTGCCCTTCCTCTGCCTATCATCCAGAGTCCCAGGGGGCGCTGGAGAGATTTCACCAGACTATCAAAACAATGCTGCGGGCATATTGTACGGAGTTTGACAAAGACTGGGATGATGGAATCCCTTTGCTTCTGTTTGCTGCTAGGGAGGTAACCCAGGAGTCTCTTGGATTCAGCCCGGCTGAGCTGGTGTTCGGCCACACAGTGAGGGGTCCTTTGAAACTGCTGAAGGAAAAGTGGTTGGCTGACCAGACTCCTTCCTCTACTAATTTGTTGGACTATGTGTGTGACTTCAGGCTTAAGCTTAGTAGAGCATGTGAACTAGCGAAAGAGAACCTAAAGGTAGCCCAAGGAAAAATGAAGGTGTGGTATGATAGGCGGGCCCGACATAGGGTGTTCTCACCGGGAGACAAGGTGTTGGTTCTCTCGCCTATTCTTGGGTCTGCATTACAGGCTAAATACAGTGGGCCATACTCCATTGAGCGCAAAGTTGGTGAGGTCGACTACTTGATTAAAACTCCCGACCGCAGGCGCAAGAGTAGATTATGTCACGTCAATATGTTGAAGGCGTACAATGATAGGGCTCAGATTGACCAGTCAGGGGTCAAGCCTGTGGCTGTTCTAACAGTTTCTGCATCTCCTATTGTAGCCGACTGTTCTGTGTCGAAGGAGATTTCTCAGGGCCGGTTGCCAAACACCCAGATACTAGGTGACTTGGACTCACACCTGTCGTACTTACCACTTCCTGAGCGTACGGATGTGGTGCGCCTACTTAGACAGCATACACGTTTGTTTTCTGATGTCCCTAGTCGTACTAATGTACTCGAGCATGACATTGATGTTGGTAGTGCAGGACCAATTAAGCAACATGCCTATAGGGTGAATCCGGAAAAACGAAGGATCTTGAGTAAGGAAGTAGACTATATGCTGAGACATGGCATTGCGGAGCCCAGTTCTAGTGCGTGGAGCTCCCCCTGCCTGCTTGTTGATAAGCCAGACTGCACTCATCGGTTCTGTACTGATTTCCGTAAAGTTAATACAGTAACCAAGCCGGACTCGTACCCTCTGCCTCGGATGGACGACTGTATCGATCGGGTGGGTTCAGCAGCCTTTGTAAGTAAATTGGATTTGCTAAAGGGATACTGGCAGGTTCCGCTTACTCCGCGAGCACGTGAGATATCCGCTTTTGTCACACCAGAGAGTTTCTGCCAGTATACAGTGATGGCCTTTGGCATGCGAAATGCCCCAGCGACGTTTCAGCGGCTAGTGAACAAGGTCCTGGGCGGGGTAGCGTTCTGTGAGGCATATCTGGATGACCTGGTTATCCACAGTTCCTCTTGGTCACAACATGTGGAGCATCTGGCCGAAGTGTTCAAGCGGTTGGGTGATGCTAACTTGACAGTTAACCTTGCGAAATGTGAATTTGGACAGGCCACGGTTACCTACCTGGGTAAGGTGGTTGGACGTGGGCATGTGTGCCCCGTTACAGCTAAGGTGGAGGCTATAGTGGGCTTCCCTGCTCCCATCACCAGGCGGGAGTTAAAGCGCTTCCTAGGTATGGCAGGGTACTATAGGAGTTTCTGTAGGAACTTTGCTTCTGTTGTTGCCCCTTTGACCAATCTGCTCAGTCCTAAGGTACCTTTCGTGTGGACTGAGACTTGTCAACAGTCTTTTGAGAGCATCAAGGGTATTCTGATTAGCGCTCCCGTTCTGTCAGCTCCCGATTTTCAACTGCCATTCAAGTTGGCAGTGGATGCTAGTGACCTCGGTGCTGGAGCCGTCCTCCTGCAAGAGGATGCATTAGAGGTGGAGCACCCAGTGTGCTACTTTTCTAAAAAGTTTGACAGGCATCAACTGCACTACTCTACTATAGAGAAGGAGGCGCTCGCTTTGGTTCTTGCCTTGAACCATTTTGATGTTTACGTGGGATCCTCCAGTTTACCCCTTGTTGTGTATACAGACCATAACCCTTTGGTTTTTCTTCGCAGCATGGTGAATTCGAATCATCGTTTGATGCGATGGAGTTTGTTCCTCCAGGCGTATAACTTGGATATTCGCCACATTCGTGGGAGGGACAACGTGCTAGCAGACGCCCTCTCACGATCGTAGTACCGGTGTTTGTGGTACCCGTTATCGCTGTGGTGGTAGAGGCCCTGACAACTAAGGGGTCACAGTTGTTTTTTGTTTTGTTTATGGGTTGTTGTGTAGTGGTTGCCTCTTGGGCAACCAGTTTGGTGGGGGAGGTGTTATGTACTAGAGGCCTGGTCACTCCTGTTTCACCAGGGCAGGCAGGTGAGGGCTGCCAATTAGCCAATTAGTGCTGATTGGTTACCTGCTGAGGAGCTTCAAAGGCAGACCCAGAAACACACATGCACGGTCTGTGCCTAGTGAAAGAGCTGTCAGGTTCTTACAGTCCTTGTCCGTTGGGTTACCAGTACATTAGTTTATAGTTATATTAGTAGTTCCTTGGTTTAGTAGCATTTTTGAGTTAGAGCACAGGGTTTTGGTGTTGATTACACATAGGTTGCGTACCCATGAGCCAGGGTCGTAACAAGGATGTAGACAAAATTCTTATTGGAGACTGGAACACGGATATGCAACGAAAAGATGCACCCGTCTTCAAGGCCTTCAGTAGGTTTTGTGATCTGCATGGCCTCAGCCAGCTAATCACCCAACCCACACGTGTATGTGAATCAACTCAGACTACCATTGACCTCATTCTGACCTCCGACAAGTCCAAGATCTCAAATAAAGGGGTTATAGAATGCGGGTTAAGTGATCATTATATGATATTCTGTACCCGAAAAAAACGAAAACAAAAGGCTGGCTGCCACAAAACAGTCACATCTAGAGACCTCAAAACCTACTCTAGCGAGGCCTTCAACCTTGAACTGGAGAGTCTGGACTGGTCAGATGAACTCAATGGTACACTGGTTGAAGAAACATGGCTTGGTTTCAAAACCAAATTCTCAGCAATACTAAACGACATGGCCCCCCTAAGAACCACCAGGGTAAAAAATCGCGCTGAGCCGTGGATGCACTCCGAAATACTGGCCGCTATGAAAACCAGAGACAAAAAATGCTCTGAGTTTCGTAAAAGTCAGTCAAAGCTTACTAAAAGCACGAGCAGTGAACTCCAAGCCCACGTGACTGAACTCAAACTAGAAAGAAACAGACTAAGAAACGACGTAAACTCCATGATCAAAACTGCAAAAAAGAATTTCATCAATGACAAAACTGAGGAAAACAAAAACAAACCACGTGAACTTTGGAAATTACTCAATAATCAACTAGGATGCAGTAAAAAACTTAAAACCAGATTCTCAAACATAAACATAAAAACGGACAACACGCTCATCACAGACAAGCTGGATGTAGCCAATTACTTAAACATTTTCTTCACAAACATAGCCACAACACTGGTAAACAAACTACCCTCCCACTCAGGGCTTTATGGGGTAGAACACATAGTAGCTTACTACAAAAACCTAGGGGTCCGCAAGGACGACTTCAAGCTGGAAATGGTAACAACAGATGAGGTACTCAATAAACTGAGCGCCCTCCAACCTAACAAGGCCACTGGCCATGACAACATCCCCTCCAAATTCCTCAGAGACTCAGCAGCCGCCATCACCCCAATCATAACACACATAATAAACCTCTCCATAAAACAGGGACACGTCCCCAAGGACTTCAAAATTGCGAGGGTGACCCCTCTGCACAAAAAGGGCAGCAAATTAGACCCAGGCAACTACCGCCCTGTTTCTATTCTCACCTCCATCTCGAAAGTCATGGAAAAAATAGTCTACGAACAGGTCGAAAAGTACCTAGCGGAAAAAAATCTAATCTACGAATTCCAATCTGGCTTCAGAACATCCCACTCCACTGACACATGCCTTCTCTATTTGAATGACCACATCAAACAAGAGGTGGACGCAGGCAAATACTGCGGCATGGTCATGCTGGACCTACAAAAGGCCTTTGACACGGTCAATCACTCCATTCTGATTGACAAGCTAAAAGCAATTGGTTTTGATAGTCTATCAGTGAGCTGGATGCAATCCTACCTTGAGGGGAGGGAACAGATGGTGGAGGTAAACGGTACCCTATCCCCCCCCCTCACAGTGAGTTGTGGTGTTCCACAAGGAAGCATACTAGGACCGCTACTGTTCCTAATTTATGCAAATGACATGTCGTCAGCTTGTGACTGCAACTTGTTCCTGTTTGCGGACGACTCAGCCCTGCTGATCTCTGACAAGAACAAGTTACAGGTTGAAAAAACCCTCAGCTCGGAACTAGGCAGAATCTGCATATGGCTCGCTGATAACAAACTATCATTACACATGGGCAAAACAGAGTCCATTCTCTTCGGTTCAAATAACAAACTCAGCAAGACCGACGGCTTCTCAGTTACAGTGGGTGACAATATTGTCACAAGGAAAGATGAAATTACCTACCTGGGTTCCATTGTGGTAATATTGAGTTGAATTTCATAAATAACCTTGTATACTGGTTAGCAGAAGTGGTTGCAGGGCTAAATAGATAAAGGTCACACCTAATGTGACCAAATTAGTACTGTATGGTAAATAGCCCAAAAGGTCAAAGGGTATTCACACCCCCCCTCGTGAGACAAGACCCAACACCGCGACCACACGGACGGGGGCCACCAGCAGAACCCCTCTGTGCTCAGCGGGGGACCACACGGACGTGGGCCACCGACGGGCCCCCTCTGTCTCTGTCCCATCACGTCGCCACAACCCAGGGGGGGGGGGGGGGGGCTGCCACCCCCCACTGGAGACCGCCCACAGGAGACGCCTGATTGGATCAACTGTAATAGTGAACTGAATTCTATTATTGGCTAGAAATTATAGTATATAGGAGGGCCCTAAATGATAATTCGGGAGCTCTCAGACCAAACACAACCCCAGGGGGTCTGTTGAGCTCCACCGCTTCACCACCAGAGAGACTGAACTGCAGCTTTTTATGTGAGTAACTCATGGACCCTTTGTTGGTTAAGTAGAATGTAAAGCTTAGAAACCAGGCTTACTCATATAAAAAGGGGTGTACAGTAAACCATGTATGTTCAAATTATGTTAACCAAGCGACTGTTTTATGTATTGAGGTTGGAGATGCAAACCTGATTGTGATATTTCTGTACAACAGACAGCTCTGTTAATGTTCTCTGATCATCTTTTGTATGTAAAAGTCAACCTTTTATTCACCCTTGGCCCTGGTTCAAATAAATCAGCTGAGTTGAAATACAGTTCTGGTTTGTCTGGCGTAAACGTTTTATTCCTCATCTGCTAAGTCAGAGGAGGAGACCAACAATTCTACAAGTATGAATCCTTCCTCTTCCTTCCAGATAATCAATCTCATTGTGTTGTACTACAATAACCTCAAATTATTGTAGAAAGTCTGTGGGAATTTACCACACCATCCTAGAGGCTAATCTCTCCTGTGACAAAATGGCATCCAATGTAATAAAAAAAGTCAACCAACGAACTCGATTCTTGTACCGGATCTCCTCTCTGGTAAACAAGAACACCCTGAAGACTCTGGCAGGAGCACTCATTCAGGGGTACTACGACTATGCTTGCACCTCATGGTACCAAAGCACCTCAAAGGCGCTAAAAACAAAATTACAAACATCTCAAAACAAACTGGTCAGACTACTGCTTGACCTTACTCCTAGAACCCACCTCACCCCTGCCCACTTTGACAACCTAGGATGGCTTAGAGTAGACGACAGAGTACAACAACTTGCAATGGGCCTGGTCTACAAGATACACTACACGACCAAGGTACCCATGTACATGTCAAAATACGTCAGTGAATACCACGATCACAACACCAGAGGGAGCTCCACAAATCATGTTAAACCCAGATTCGGCTCAAATAAGGGACTAAACACGTTTCGCAATTATGCCACATCAATGTGGAACGCCCTACCCAAAGCTGTAAAGGAATGTGGATCACTACCCACTTTCAAAACCTCTCTCAAGGGACACCTACGGGAGACTGCAATTCAACACTGGCCCCTGTAAATATCCTAACCCAACCCCCTCCAATGTACAGTCATTTACCTAGTATGGTTTTGTCAATAGTTCAATGTACAATTTTGTTTGTTTGTACAGTGTCTCCTCCCCCCCCCCCTCAATGTACAGTATTACTTGTTTATACAGTGTGCCCCCCGGCCCCCCCCCCCCCCCAACCACCTCCAATGTAAATTACCCAGTATGGTTGTCAATATCCCAATGTACCCAACCCCCCCCACACAACCTCCTCCAATGTACAGTTTCTACGTCAAATGTATATACTCCCTTTTCTTGACTCCTTCTGTATCACAAACAGTACTGTATTTGCAAATCTGGTATGTCATAAATGTATAGATGTAGCAGTACTGACTATCTGTATGTCATGTATGTCATATATGTCCTGATGAATTGAAAATGGGGGACCCTGATGTAAACAAGACGAAAGTCTTTCTCTGGTCTGCATCCCCTTAACAATTGTGTGTATTGAGCTGTACTGTATTGTACCCATTCTACAATCTGTTAATAAAGTTTTCAATCAATCAATTCAATCAATCCCCTCCAGCGAGGTGCCCGGCAAGCGTTGCCTGAAGAGAACTGGTGGTTAGAGGCACCGTGCGTTGTTGCATGTTTCGGCTAGCAGGAGGGCTGTCTAGGACCCACAGAGTAGCTTCAGTTAAGGTAGCCACCAGATTATAAAGCGCGTCAACCCAGCACCGGCCGTCAGCAGCCTGTCAGCGCCGGCAGTCAACATCTTCTCAGCACCGGCAGTCGGCAGCCTAGCACGGGAGTTCGTCCCGTCCAGCAGAGGTCGCCATCACCCAGCACGCGCCTCCAGCCCGCTACTGCCCCCCTGCCTAACACAGCTTGCTAGCTCCTGGGACGAGAGCGTTCGACGCCATCTTACCACCCGGACTAGTGGTGGTGCGGCGAGGCCGCCATCTTGGTTGAGTACACTGGCGCTTCGGTGACCAAGATCCTATTGCACAGTACACAGTGTGTCGCGGCCTACGGGCGAAGCTAATGGTTGCTAACTACAGTTCATAGGGGTACCCCATAAACATTACATGCCGGTATTAGTATAGGACTTTTGTTTGGTAAAGTGGGTCCACCTTTTTCATTTTCTTTGAGTGTGATAACGTGTATGTTCTTTAATATTACTTTCCCATCTACTTAACCATTTCCCTCTTGGAGGTAACCGAAGTGTTACTATATAAGTAAAGCCTTAGAGAGGTATTATCACTACTATATAAGTAAAGCCTTAGAGAGGTATTATCACTGGTACTAACCCAGACGTGGGTGACGAGTCAAGCACATTGAAGTCTATTATATTTGGGTCGGCAATACCTGGTTCTATACGGTGTGGGTGTATTATATAAGTGTTGCAAGATATTGAATTACGACTGAAGTAAACATAGAACCACCCATTGCTATTAACTATTTGTAGCTGAACAGTACAAATAACAGTAAAGAATGTAGATGGGAGTCTTGTGTGCGTGTCAATTGCTGAGCCTAATATTAACCCTTTTGGTGCGGGTAACGTTAACACATTTAACCCCTTCCTACCCAACTTCCCCCTTTCAGCTATTAAGGTTTCTAATGTCACAGAGGGAGGGTACTGCTTGCGGGAGGAACTAAGTTACTTATTTACAATTCAGTCACTAGGTGTGGGAGGGTTAACGGAGGTATTGGGGGAAGTCAGAGCGAGTTGGGGAGTACTGCTGACCGCCCCGGAAAGGCGAGGAAGACCAGAGTACCAGACCAGGTTGGTAAATCCCGGGCCCCATCCACTCCCACTGCCGGCCTCCAGTTTGACGCTCCAGGCCCAAAGACGAAGGTGCAGTCAGACGGAGCTCTACTGTGTCTCGCTACCCAGTGACTGTGCACACCCGTTCCCACGAAGCAGGGATAATCCACCCTGCTACACAAGGAAGTTCTAAAAGTTATCGGTAGCCAGTGTAGAGCTGGCACAAAACCAGCTATGTCTCTGACATCTCAAATCATTAACCCATTGCTGGTATTCAAGCAAATTACTTAAAAACTATGATTATGCACATACATTTAAATAAAATACAGACCTGTAAAACAGGGGAAAGTACGAGATAGTAGATGAAGAAGTCTGGTTCAGGATAGCTCCGCTCATGAATGAGAGAGTACATGAATGTCACTGTACAGTCCCTCGAATCCCACAATGGTTAATTGTCTCCCTTCTGTGATTGTAGCCTACTAGGTATTGACGTATATTTTTAATCTTCACATGGCCGTTGGTTAAGAACTAGTTAAAACCAGCTAATAAGTAAAGTTGACAATGTGTATTTGAGCCGCATCTGGGGGACTCAGAGACGCTAGGAAATATACTGAAGAACGCTGATTGAATCAAGATTTGACAGTATCATGTGAAAACAAAAGGGCCTTTGTTCTCTTAACCTGTTAGCTGTAGCCCTATTTTCAGAAATTTCTCCTAAAGGTACATGCCCAAGTAAATGGAAGATTGCTCCACTTCTACAAGGTCAATTTGCATGTTCCTGGTATCTATGAACATCTAGGGACCTGGGGGTATGTATTCCCAGTTTCAGAAATATTGTGTCTGTTACTAGGCTTGAGTAAATTGTGATGAAACAAAGGAGAATATAGATTATGAATTATTTTGCATCTTTGCCGGTGAATAACACCACAATTGTGCCACCACCGAGATCGCTCACTGAGCTCATTCATCACCTTCTTAAGATCAGGTGTACACAAAAGCTAAGCAAATGAATAAAGGGAAGATGATTAAACAGAAGGATTTACCTCATCGGGGGAGTTGGGGGGTTATCCATCTCATCCGACGGACGGCACTCGCAGCTGTACGGTGTCCATATCAGGGGCTTCGTTACTGACAAGTCCAGAGGACCAGGGACGTGCAGAGGACTTTAGATGGGCAGGTGCTCAAAGGCTGAAAAGGGCACTGGGCCTTATTATGTATTCAAAAACGTACCGGACTGCGGACATAACGTTTTAACGTTTCTTTGCATGCTCCACCAGTGCACAACAACACACCACATCAACTCTCATTACCACAACGCTTTACGGTATTTTCACAGCACTGTCGCAACATTACGGTGCCATCTTAAAGGCCCGGTGAACATTGTGATCCACATACACAACATATCCCCCCCCCCACAGGGAACCCAGAAGAACATCCCCATACAGTTTAATTTATACTAACAGTCCCTGCAACCTACCTAGGTGAACCGGGTAGACTGCCAGTCACCGACATAGTCATGTGGGTTATTCTGCCACGCAACAGACTATGCTCTGACTAAAACGGTTAATGAATAAATAGTCTGTAAGATAGTCTCTCAAGTAATATAGTCTCTCAAGTAGGCCGGTCTAACCCGGACGCGGACTGGACGGGCTTCCTGGTGAACCTGGGGCTCGGCTGGCAATGGCAATGGCGAGCCCCGCTGGGCGCGGTCTGGAGAGGCTTCCAGGTGAACCTGGGGCTCGGCTGGCAATGGCGGGCCCCGCTGCGGCTCATCTGGCAAAGCCCAGTCCTCAATATCCAGCTCTAAATCCTCCCTGGACTCTGGGTCCGAGATGGGGTTGTTTTCCACCTTCTGAAGCCGGTTTGCGTGCCACCGTGATCCATCGGCCAGACGAAAGGTGGCCGGGCCCAGCCAGGCCGTGACCCGTATCGGTGCAGACCAGAAAGAGAGCAGCTTGTGGTCCCGGTTGGGACGACGAATCCGGACCCAGTCTCCTTCTGTGAAGGAAGGCGCTTTCACCCTCCGCCTCCTGTCGAACCGCTGCTTCATCCGACGCTGAGCATCTGCGACCCTGGTGCCCTGGCAGGGTATCACCGCCGGCGTGATGCTTGTCGGGACCCTCAGCCGATCCAGGGGAAGCTGCAACTCGCGTCCTATCATCAGGAGGGCTGGGGAACTGCCCGTAGTTGTGTGTGGCGTCGCCCTGTAGTGAAGCAGAGTGCGGAGTAGTGCGGCTGAGAGCGGCCGACCCTCCGTCAGGTGCGCTCTGATCCCGTTTTTTAATGTCTGATTAAATCTCTCCACCCCCCCGTTTGCCTCCGGGTGGTAGAAAGCCGTACGGACGTGGTTAATCCCCCTTGCCTCCATGAAGGTGGCAAAGTCAGCAGAGACAAACTGCGGCCCATTGTCCGTAGTGAGGGTGTCCGGAATGCCCCACCGGGCAAACAGGGCAGAGAGGAAATCCGTGACCACACAGGTAGTCACAGACCCCGAGGCGGCCACCTCTGGCCACTTGGACTGGAGGTCACAGGCAACCAGGAGGAAACGCTGGTGGTGTGGGACACCATGGAGCTCCCCACAGATGTCCAGCTGGATGTGCTTCCAATGGCAAAGGCTGCAGAGGCGCTGGGGTCGGCGGCCCCGTCTTACCGCTGAGAAGGCAGGCTGAGCAGTCCCTCACCATTGTCTTTATATCCCGGTCAATGCCCGGCCACCACACCAGATCCCTGCAGTGCTGCTTCACCTTCACGATGCCCAGGTGCCCCTCGTGCGCCATGGTCAGTATGCACGCTCTGAGGTCACTGGGGATGATTGTACGAAGCCCCCGGGCCACACAGACACTGCTCCAGCAGGACAGCTCATCCTTGCCCCCGAAGAAAAGGCGCCAGCACTTCCGGGACCTTCACGGGCCACCCCCCCCTGATGTAGGTGCGGAGCTGGGCGAGCGTGGAGTCCCCCTCCGATGCAAGCTGAAGGTCCTCCAGGGAGACTGTGGCCTGGAGCGGGCCGTGAAGCATAAGGACAAGCTCTGGTTCCATTGGATCCGGGCACGTTTTGGGTGCCGGGCCGGGGGTGGCACGGGAGAGCAGGTCAGCCACTACATTCCCCCTGCCGGGAGTGAACACTGTGGTGAAGTTATATGGCTGGAGCCTCTCTGACCAGCGGTGAATCCTCAGCGGCTTATGGCCCGACCCCGATGTAGCGAGCAGGGCGGTGAGAGCCTGGTGGTCCGTCCGCAGCGTAAAATGTCGTCCGTACACGTACATGTGCCACCTGGGGAGAGAGACCGGGAGGCAAACGCCACTGCGTGCTCCGTGCCCCGCTGGACCTGGGACAGCGCAGCCCCGATCGCCGTATTGGACGCATCACAGGTGACAAACGTTGGGCTCGCCAGATCGAAGAACGCAAGCACCGGTGGTGAGGTGAGCTGCGCTTTAAGTTGGCGAACAGCGATAGAGCGGGCTGAGGTCCACTCCCAGACTGCGTCCTGTTTCAGGAGCCTCCGAAGCGGGGTGGTGGTTGCGGAGTAATGGGGAAGGAAGCGCAGATAGTAGGCTGTCATCCCTAGAAACGACGAGAGCTGCGCTTGGCTGGACGGCTCAGGCAGGCGCAGCACGGCCTCCACGTTAGAATGGAGCGGGCTGAGGCCATCAGCAGACAGGCGGAACCCCACAAACTCAATGACTGGGACAGCGAAGGTGCACTTGTCCCCATTCAGCGTGAGGTTGTGACTGGAAAGGACGTCCAGCACCCTCGCCAGGCGCTCGTCGTGGATGGCTGATGTTGCACCATGGACCACTATGTCATCCAAAAAAACGACCACGCCCAGGATGCTGGCGAAGATGGTGGCCATTTTTTTTTAAATAGCTGGGGGCCGAGCTGAAGCCAAAAGGCATGCGGGTATACCTAAAAACTCCGGCATGCGTCACGAAAGCCGTAAGGCTGCGACTGTCAGGATGCAGTGGAACCTGCAGGTAGCCCTGGCGAAGGTCTAGTTTGGTGAAAACTGAGGAGCCGTAAAATTGTGCCGCCAGCTCCTCCACTGTGGACAGCGGGTACTTATCCGGAATCACCGCTTTGTTCACCTGCCTGAGGTCGACGCACGGACGCAGTCCCCCTAATTTTCTTTTTTACCACCACCAGGTTGGAAATCCATGGCGAAGCGTTGGCGTGTTCGATGATGCCCGCATCCAAAAGCTTCTGCAGCTCGGCGGCAACGTCGTCGCGTAGGGCGAGGGGCAGGCGGCGCAGCGGCTGGATCACCGAACGCACCTCCGGGGTGAGGAGAGGCTGGTGGTGAAACGCAGTAAGGCAGCCCAACCCACTAAACAGAGCAGGCCAGCGCTGGTGCCAGGGCGAACCCACAGACAGAATGTCAGCCCCTGTATTGTCCACGAGGGAGAACCCGAGCCCACAAAACAAATCGTAGCCCATGAGGTTGGCTCCCTGACGAGACACTTGGAAAGTGAATGAGGGAAGGGCCTTGGTCCCGTAGCACACAGTGAAGGTGATTGTGCCTACCATTCCTATCTTAGAGTGTCCATACCCATACAGGTCCTCTGCGTTGGCGGTGAGCGTCCGGAGCGGGAAGAGTCGTCGAACCGTGGAAATGTTCAAAAGTGACTTGGAGGCCCCCGTATCCAACAGGAGTGGGAGAACCACCCCGTCCAGTTCCACCGTGCACCATTTAATCGAGAGGTGGCGTCCACTGAATGGATGGTGGTTGGCGTAGGTGGACGTGGCGAGCGTGGCGGCGTGCTATCAGCACCGGGAGCAGAGCGGCAGACCCGGGCAAAATGGTTCTGCCTGCCACAGCGTTGACACCTCTGTCCCCTGGCAGGGCAAGCTGGAGCTTGGCTGGGCTGTGATGAGGAGCCACAATTTCCACACACGGCCCGGCATGCTGTTGTCGCGGTTGTACCCCGGCGTGCAGCGAAATTTACCTCCAGGCTGTCCTCCGGAAAAACCGGTTCGGGAAACTCCCCGGACGGCGCCACTGTTTGAGTCAACAGACAAACAGGGTATTTGTTAACACATTTATATACACATAACAAGTTATGATTTAACAGAAGGTTGTCTTCTGTGCCTGGGTTCTACCAGTACCTATATACAAAATATAACAGCCAAAAAGCCTAAGCTAAATGTTTGGTAGCATGACCACATGTGGGGACCAGGACTAAACCAATTAAGACTGTCAGGCAACCATTACAGGGCATGGCCGGGTAGCCCCACGACAAGGTATGAAGACACTATGGTAGTAATAATAATAATAATAATTTCTTAGATTTATATAGCGCCTTTCATGAGACCCAAGGCGCTTAACTAAGTTAACTAAGGGGAAGGAGATCAGAGGAACAATTAAGTAAAAAGAAAATAAAAGAAAAAGAGGGAAATCAGGCAGAGTCATTAATACATTTGGTGAAGAGGTGGGTTTTGAGTGGGATTTGTAGGAGTGCAGGGATGTAGCACTACGGATGTTTGGAGGGAGGGAGTTCCAGAGGGTGGGTGCGGCAACAGAGAAGGCTCTGGGACCAACAGTCCGCATGTTGGTGGTTGGGATGGAGAGGAGACCGGAGTCAGAGGGGCGGGATGTAGGGATGGAGGAGGTCAGCTAGGTACCCGGGGGGCAAGGCAGTGAAGGGATGTAGGGATGGAGGAGGTCAGCTAGGTACCGGGGGGAAAGGGAGTGAAGGGATGTAGGGATGGAGGAGGTCAGCTAGGTACCGGGGGGCAAGGGAGTGAAGGGATGTAGGCATGGAGGAGGTCAGCTAGCTACTGGGGGGCAAGGGAGTGACGGGGTGTGTAGGTGATGAGGAGGATCTTAAAATTGATGCGGGACTGACTGGAGGCCAGTGGAGGTGGATGAGGGTGGGGGTGATGTGGTGCCAGGGCTTGGTGCGGGTGAGAACCCAAGCAGCTGAATTCTGAACATACTGCAGCCTGTCCAGGGCATTGCTGGGTAGCCCTACGAGAACAGAGTTTGCGTAGCCGAGACGGGAGGGGACAAAGGAGTGTATGAGTGTCTCTGCTACGGAGTCGGGGAGAGATGGCCGGAGTCGGGATATGTTCCTGAGATGGAAAAAAGCTGATTTTGTTATTGATTTGATGTGATAATGAAAAGAGAGGGTGGAGTCCAGTATGACACCCAGGTTGTGGACTTCTGGGGAAGGGTGGATTGAGCAGCCATCCACTTCTAGGAGGAGATCTCCAACCTTCCGGAGCAGTGACTGCTTGGACACAACCATGAGCTCCATCTTCGTGAGTTTAAGGCAATTTGATGACATCCAGGCCTAGTAAGTCATACTGGCCATCAGCGTAAGAGTAGGTAAGGGATATGTACAGATATAGATAATAGTATGTACAGATATGTAAAAAGGATTATGTGCAGGTATGTACAGACTAGGGCTGACCCCGATTAGTCGAATAGTCGACTAATCGATCGAAAGGAGCCATAGTCGACTGCCAACCTCTTAGTCTAATCAATCAATCAAACACATTTATTTATATAGCACATTTAGATATGACGCTTGTCAACCAAAGAAAAGTATAGAATAAACAGAAAAAACAATCAACGGATAGACAAAGGAAAACAGAACAACACGTCAACAAGCAAGGCAAGAGTCAAAGTGAGTCAGGGAAGGCCAGGCGATATAGGTGGGTTTTGAGTTTCGATTTAAAAGACTCGATGGAGGGGGCAGATTTAATGGACATGGGGATGCTGTTCCATAGGTCAGGGGCTGCGACCGCAAAAGCACGTCCCCCCTAGGGGTGCACCGATATATTGGTCGGGTATCGGTATCGGCCGATAAGTGCCTTGTTGACTGCCATCGGCCTATCGGCCGATAAGCTCAAATGTGCCGATGGCAGTAGCCGATAAATATCCATCAATTTGTGTCGCGTCAATCTGGCCCACATGTTCAAACTTTGAAAAAAGTTTCAGTAAAGCGACCTGCACAACGCCGCCCCCACACACACACGCTACTGCATCAAAGTTACTTATGATTAACAAAGGCATTCGTTTTGTGGCATTAACGTTATATAGTTACATGTTCAATAGCATCAGAATATTATTTACCCGACCATAACAAGCATTATTGGTCATTCATATCTCAGTTCCTTCCTTTGCTCAGAGAGCCCGTACTGAATTGTACCCATTCTGCAATCTGTTAATAAAGTTTTCAATCAGACAAATGTATAGAAAAGCTTTTATTATAACATTCGTTGCAGTATAATCATTATGCCTCGTTTAGTACTCCTGCGGAGCGCTGGTAATCTACTCGTGGGCCGCGGGGAGCTAACTTTATTAGCTTTGTTGTTGAGCTCTCGTCAAAATCAATGGCGGACTTCCCGGAAGTAAAAAACGAATAAGCGCTTGCCGATTGGTGGTAAGAACAGCAGGAGGTGGGTGCTAACGGTGTGACGTAATTGGCAGAATCGACTGTCAATCAAAATGGTTCTGTTGTACCTGACACGACACATGCATTGCAAACTCAGATTATGGAGATATTACTGGAGAACATGGAGCTTTGTTTGAGAGAGATACAGTGAGTGCTGTCTCTTAAACTCTTAAAACTCGGGGAGCTCCCGTAGCTCACCGCATATCTCGGCGCTATTTCTGCGTCGGGGGAAAACAGTGCTCGTCACGGAACTGGGGGACACGAGTTCGATTCCCGGACCCACCGTCATTTCTCAGAATGTCTTCCCCTGCTCTACATCCCATTTCAACCTGTTTCTGTCGGTCATGCTTGACCAGAAAAGCGATAAACACTAAAAAAAAAGTTAAAAAAAAAAAAAAAAAAAAAAAGATCTTAAAACTCATACACTTTTTTGTCTTTTTAATCAAGTTAGTCTGTTGAAGATGAAAGCCAGTGGGTATTGTATGACTCAGACTTCAGCAATAATCATGAGCATTATAAAATATATAAAAAACACACATGGCATGATGGAATACCATAAACATATTTCTTAATGTTTCCTTTTTTAAGTAAGTAAAGAGGCCTATGTTGATATCGGTGAGCACAATTTGTAACACAAAAAGAGAGACGTGTAGCCTATTTATTTAATATTTTATTTATTCATTTTATTATTATTATTTTATTTGTTGCCATGCCTAAAATAATAGTCAAGCATAGGGCTAACACATTTTCATAAACAATAATATCATTTTTTGTTATATGGTTATAATAAAAGCTTTTCTATACATTTGTCTGATTGATTGATTGAAAACTTTATTAACAGATTGCAGACTGGGTACAATACAATACAAGCTCAATACAACAACAGTGCTAAGACTGGAGGATGAAGACCAGAAAAAGACTTTCGGCTTTTTTACATAAGGGTCCTCCATTTTCAATTCATCAAAACATTTAGAGACATACAAATATACAGTAGTTTCATAAAATTAAAAAAATATATATATATATCGGTATCGGTATCGGCCGATTGTGTTAGTTGAACAATCGGTATCGGTATCGGCCGCAAATGTTCATATCAGTGCATCCCTAGTCCCCGCCTAGACTTGAAATTAGACCTACGGGTGGTTAAGAGACCCTTGTCAGACGATCTGAGGGCCCTGACGTTGGTATAGGGCAGGGGTCAGGAACCTTTTTGACTGGGAGAGCCATAAAAGCCAAATATTTCTAAATATATTTCATTGAGAGCCATATGGTATTTTTAACGTATAATAAATTAAATATGTCTTACTTTTAATGCGACTTCTGGTGCTGCATGGTTTTGCTGATGGCCTTGTAATCTGGTTCATACGTGGTGAGGTTGAGCTTCATGCAGGCGTTGAGGCTTCCATCAGTTAAACGTGAGCGTAGGGTTGGTCTTAATGTTCCTCATATGCGAGAATGACTGCCCACATGCATATGTAGAGCCAAACATGGTCAATACGGCGATACTCACGCTGCATTGTGTGGTATGTCACAGGAAGCTCGTTCCAAGTTTTAAGAATCAGCTGGTCTTCAGGTTGAAGATCTTTTATTTCTGTCCACTTGTGTTCCCTCGCCAGCTCTGCTCGCTATATCTTCAGCTACAGATACTATTAGCTGTATCTTCAAAACTAATTTCTGTTTACTTTAAAATGACACAGTATTTTTAAGAAATGTCACAAGTATTAAAAAAAAAAAAAAAAAAAAAAAAAAAAAAAAAAAAAATTACTAAAAAATTTCTGGGAGCCATATGCTGTCACCAGAAGAGCCATATATGGCTCGCGAGCCATAGGTTCCCGACCCCTGGTATAGGGGGGTGAGGAGGTCTGCTAGGTAAGCAGGGGCCTTACCAGTAAGGGCTTTGTAGACTAAAGCGCACCGGGAGCCAGTGGAAGGAGGCAAGTACAGGGGTGATGTGAGCTCTCTTCTGGGTACCTGTGAGCAGTCTAGCGGCAGCGTTTTGGGGCAGTTGTCGACAGGCTATGGTGGATTTATTAAGCCCCAGGTACAGGGAGTTACAGTAGTCTAAGGGTGAAGATATATTATGAAGGCGTGAATTACTCTTTCCAGGTCTGAGGGGGAGAGAATGGCCTTGATCCTGGCTATGGACCGGAGCTGGAAAAAACACCCCTTCACCACGAGTTTACCTGCCTATTGAAGGAAAACTCGGGGTCAAAGAGCACGCCCAGGTTTTTAACAAAGGGCTTGACTAGGGGAGACAGGTTACCCAGGCTGCTGGCAATGACACTGGTTTGGTTTGGAGGGCCGAAAAGGAGGATTTCACACTTTGATTGATTGAGCTGTAGAAAATTGTGTGCCATCCAGCATTTGATATCGTCTAGGCAGGAACGAAGACTGTGAATGCAAAAGAAATATATATATATCAAGTTTCAAGTTTCTTTATTAGTTGTCATACAGAAATACAGAATACTTTTGTATGAAATGCCTCTTTCTGTTTTGCTCCTGAGAGTGTGCTAGAAAAATATATGAGTATGAAATAAGTATAATAAGTATAAAATAGAAAGTCAAGTACGTAAACAAGTGTAAACAAAACAAAAATGTTCAATATACATATATACAATGCAGAGTAGAGAAGGTAACTGAGTACAATTACAATACGATATACAGTACAATATATTATAATATATTATATTATAATATTGTTAAGACAATGTCTACATTTATGTTTGTTTCATATTATATATTATTTATATTATATATATACAATGTGGGAATGGTTAATTTGTCCTAAATACATTCTAGGGGTATGATTTGTGACAAGATGGCCGCCAACTCTGAGCTGCAGGGGGTAATGAGCAGCAATGCAATTCAGGTGTGAATGCCATCTTGGGGTGGAATAGGCAGAGGAAAAAAATTCTTTGCAGTGGAAGGACTAGTTTCCTTCAGTGGGAGAAGAATGCCCATTTAGAATTAGAAAAGAGGGAACCAAGTGAAAGAATCACTCCAGAGACGCCATTGGTATGTATGTTTGTAGTTGTGTAATTGTGAATTTAAATCACTATAAATTGTACCTGTGGAGGGCTGGGTTGGTGGCAATTGTGGGATTCATTCCAATTAATGAATGTTTGGGTGTACTGTGTAACTAGATGGGAGGGGATGCCTTTTGGCAAGTTGTTTTGTTTACTTTGGGTTGGATCTGGTCCCTTGTGATCAAGTAACAATTGTTTGGTTAAATGTAATTCAAACATAATTGATTTGGTCTGGTTAAATTTAAAGTAAAATGTATTTGGAAGGTTGGTAGACTAATTTGGTTAAATTGAAATTCAAACTAATTGATTTGGTCTGTAAAATAGCCAAAGAATGTATAAAATATAATTTGGTTAACTTGAAATTCAAACGAATAAAAATAAAAAACCACATAACTTGACAAATATATATTATAGAAATTATTTTAATTTTATTTTCTTTATCATTCTTTCCAAAAGCAAAGAGGCCTAGAAGTGTGGCTAAAGCTAATGGCGCGCATACCAGAGGCTAACTGCCTAAGAAAACACTGAAGGCACTGAACGAGGATTTCACCCATCTACTGAACACACTAGACTAGACAAATATCAAGATGTATCCATCAGTGGACCAATTGCATGCTTTTGCAGAGGACAAGAAGCCTTCAATCGACTCCTTCAGTGTGAGAAGTGGGTTTTGAACACAGTCCAATTGCTGAACACAGGAGAGGAGAATGGAGCGTTTCAAGGGGTTTTAATGGTATTTCCCAAGCAGACAAGTATACATCAGGAATGTGCAACAGACAGGGATTAGAATGTTCTTGGGGGGTGAGGACAGGTGCACTCCTAGTGCAGCTGTGGGCAGAAGACACAGGTCTGTCGGGAGAGAGAGAGCAGGAACACTCCTTGTGCAGCACAAGATGTCCAGGCAGGAAGGTGCACTGGAACGGGGATCCTGGGCACAAGAGAGACAGGTTAGAGCAAGGAATAATCACAAGAGCATGTTAGCAGGGCTTCAGGTCGAGACGTCGTACATAGGTAGTGATACTAACACCACGACGACTTCTGGTCAGCGTCGTCCGGTAGAAGTGGGGTCTTCATCAATGGGGGATGGGATACAGCTGTGAGGAGTGAGGTGCCTGACAGCGTGTGAATCAGGGGATGAGGTGCAGCTGGGTTGACTGACGGGAGGTGAAGGGATGCTGACCATAAAAGGGCGTGAGGCTTCCGCCATGGTGGAAGTGAGGATGAAGAGGGGTGCGTGGTGGATAGGAGGGAGGATGAAGAGGGGTGCGTGGTTGATGTGAGGGGAAAAGGAGGGGGAGTGAAGTACGCTCATGCTGTGATTATGACATTCAGACATGAAGCACCCCCCACAGCCCAAATGGAATGATACAAAAATGTATACCTTTTTTTCTTTTTTGCATTCGGGGGGGGGGGGGGGGGGGGGGGGGGGTAGTCAAAGTCGCCTATCCAAATCCTTAGTCGGGGACAGCCCTAGTACAGACGGGTGTGGATTAGGGTTGTCAATGAATATATACTATAGTCAAATTAATAATCTATGTGTAAAAAGAAACATATACATTTGATTCTGAAAATGAGTATTTGATTGTGAACAAAAACAGCCCCCGGCTGTCTTCCTGTCACGGGCCTGAACGAGCCGTGTGACGGACCGGAGACACGTCATATAGCGGATCTGAAGAACAGTAGTAACAACAACAACAGCAACAACAAGCCTCGACAAAAGAAAACCACTTCAGTGACAGTATGCATCAAGCGAGTTTGACCGGGCGGGACAGATCCCTCATACATAGTCAGTGAGACGCATGTGTGACCGAGATATGCAAACGTCTCTGTGCATAATGGCCCCAGTGTGTCTGAGCGAGGTGACATTTTCGTGGCGTTCTGGAAAAACCGGTCGCCGTCGCCCCAAACTTCCACCTCCCAACGTAAAGCTCCAGGCACGCAGTGTGACATCATCTGCGCTCATCAGCAGGATGATTGGGGCCTAACGGCGCTGTTTGGTGGCGTTATTATGAATGAATGACGTCTTTATCAACCGTCATTAGTCTTTATTATTGTAATTATTATGCTATTGAGAGACAAAGGCAAAATCAGACAGGGTTTTTCCTCTTCATTAAAATTTAAGTGGCTACAAAATGTGCAATAATCATATTAAATAAATTACAGCCTTAGTTTATGAGAAGGAAACTGATAAAAAAAAATTGCCTGTGCAGCCTATGCCAATACATATAAAATATAATAAATTGGCTTATATTCAAACAAAATAGTCTCTTTATACAGACCTAATCAAAGTGAAATAACCTTTTTGATTGCTGAAAACGCAAAACCTCCTATCTGCAACATTTCAGATTTTCTGATCTCACTTTGGATATTGTGGGTATCCTTAAAAAGAAAACAACACGAGATTTTCAGATTTGCATTTCAGCCATCGTTTTACATGCCTAATCAAAGTGAAACAGCCTCTTTATACAGGCCTAATCAAAGTGAAATAGCCTCTTTATAGAGGCCTAATCAAAGTGAAATAGTGTTTTTATACAGGCCTAATCAAAGTGAAACAGCCTCTTCATACAGGCCTAATCAAAGTGAAACAGCCTCTTTATACAGGCCTAATCAAAGTGAAATAGCCTCTTTATAGAGGCCTAATCAAAGTGAAATAGTGTTTTTATACAGGCCTAATCAAAGTGAAACAGCCTCTTTATACAGGTCTAATCAAAGTGAAATAGTATCTTTATACAGGCCTAATCAAAGTGAAATAGTATCTTTATACAGGCCAAATCAAAGTGAAATAGCCTCTTTATACAGGCCTAATCAAAGTGAAATAGCCTCTTTATACAGGCCCAATCAAAGTGAAATAGCCTCTTTATACAGGCCTAATCAAAGTGAAATAGCCTCTTTATACAGGCCTAATCAAAGTGAAATAGCCTCTTTATACAGGCCCAATCAAAGTGAAATAGCCTCTTTATACAGGTCTAATCAAAGTGAAATAGCCTCTTTATACAGGCCTAAGCAAAGTGAAATAGCCTCCTTATACAGGCCTAATCAAAGTGAAATAGCCTCTTTATACAGGTCTAATCAAAGTGAAATAGCCTCTTTATACAGGCCTAATCAAAGTGAAATAGCCTCTTTATATACAAGTGGGTGTCACCTGTGTCTAGTGTGGGTGTGTGTGTGTGTGTGGATGACTTGAAGGAGGAGGAGCTGAAGAAGTTCAGGTTTTATTTGAAGGATAAAGGGCATGGCTACATTCCCATCCCAACAAGCCGGCTAGAGAACACTATCAGACTGGATATGATGGAGGTGATGGTGCAGACCAATGGTCCTGATGGAGCTCTGGAGACTACAGAGGAGATACTGAAGCTGGTTGGCAGGAATGATCTGGTGGCAGATCTACAAACAGGTATTCTTGTCAGCCTGTCTAGATGAGTTCCAGCTGTCTTCTCTGTCCTGTGTAGGTGTGTTCCAGCTGTCTTCTCTGTTCTGTGTAGATGTGTTCCAGCTGTCTTCTCTGTTCTGTGTAGATGTGTTCCAGCTGTCTTCTCTGTTCTGTGTAGATATGTTCCAGCTGTCATTCTCTGTTCTGTGTAGATGTGTTCCAGCTGTCTTCTCTGTTCTGTGTAGGTGTGTTCCAGCTGTCTTCTCTGTTCTGTGTAGATATGTTCCAGCTGTCTTCTCTGTTCTGTGTAGATGTGTTCCAGCTGTCTTCTCTGTTCTGTGTAGATGTGTTCCAGCTGTCTTCTCTGTTCTGTGTAGATGTGTTCCAGCTGTCTTCTCTGTTCTGTGTAGATGTGTTCCAGCTGTCGTCTCTGTTCTGTGTAGATGTGTTCCAGCTGTCGTCTCTGTTCTGTGTAGATGTGTTCTTACTTATTTTGTCTTATTTGTTCTCCAGCAGTCAGTGATAAGACAGGATCAACCTCCAAAGCATCTGGACCCATTGAAACTGGTAAATTAAATATGAATTCTAAATGAATTGATCCTGATGTACAGTAGGTGGAGAGACTCTAGTGGTGATTGATTTTTGTAAATGACCTGTCTGCTGAATAAAAGTGGCCATTTCTGCCTGACAGAAAAGAAACTGGATGAGTTTGACCTGAAGAAATATTCTGCATCAGAGAAGGGTCTTTTGGAACTGCTGCCAATGGTCAAAGCCTGCAGTACCGCTCTGTAAGTATTCTGTCTAGATAATTAACAGCTCTGTAAGTGTTCTGTCATATTTAGATAATGAATTGTTCTGTATAGATAATATCTAGATAATTAACAGCTCGGTAAGTGTTCTGTAATATCTAGATCATTTAGTGTTCTGTCTAGATAATATGTAGAAAATGAAGTGTTCTGTCTAGATACTATCTATTCTAAGGTGTGCTGTCTAGATAATGTCTAGGTAATATTCCCCTGATTAAATTCTGAAAGTAATTTCTGAAAAAAATGCTCTGAAGATGCTCTGTAATGTAATGTTAAATAGTGACCTCTAGGAAAAAAGCCCTGTTTGGTATTGTACTTTGTTTACATTTTTAGTTTTGGTCTAATGTGTGGGTTGGAGTTTAGTAACTTATTATAGAGTGAATTTCTCAAGACCTCTTCTCCGGAGGCTGAGGTGTGACCAGTAATATCAACCCCTCCCCCTATCCCCACTCAACTCCATCTATACAGGTAGAACAAGTTTGAGAGGTGTAGCAGATAGATATACAGGTAGAACAAGGTTAAGCGGTGTAGCAGGGAGATGTATTGGATTTAAATAATTATAATAATAATAAATACTATTAATTAATTCGCAAATCTCTCCTTTCCGATATAAGGAGCCGTTGAATATGTTTGCACACGGTCTTTCATGCCCTCATAAGTAGCTGGCTGGACATTTCTGTATGCAAATTCGAACTTCTTTTGAGGAAACTTACGAGAATGTTAGTGAATTAGGCTGGGGTTTGTTCCTGTGGATTTGTGGGAGTAAATACTAAATTGGGGTTGACTTAGTATGGAGTACTGGATATTTGCACAGGATAGACTTTGGTTAGTTATATATAATAGTGTGCCAGTAATAGACCAAGGATAGTTAGTTATATTTGTACCAGGCTTAGGTTAGTGGTATACACATTTGAACTGAGGCAGACTGCTTTGACACCTGCATTTCCCTACAGGGGCTAATAAAGGTTTTTCTTGTCTTATTTGAGAGCATCATCAATAACCGGTTTGATGATATTGCGAGTGGATGTACTGGGTCTGTTGCTCAATTTCCCAGTGCTACCAACCTATACATGCCATGTACTGGTATCAGCTGTCACATGGCTTCCGCTTGGTAGTCAGTGTAGTGTGAAGGACAACTACAGCTCCACCTTTATCAGCTGGTCGGATGAGAATGGAGTTGTCCTATAGCTCTTTGTGTGCATGATGTTTTGTTTAAAAAAGGGAATGTTGCATTTGAGTCTGGGAATGTCCTGTTGCATTTGCTTGCTGTGTATGTGTTTATGGCAGGGCATCTGGTGCCCAGAGGTATGAATGGATGCGTGGATATGTATTGAAATAAAATACTTGTCGTTGACGGATTTGAAAGATATTAGAGAATTGTGCGTTTCTTAAGTTTCATCCAAACTGGGTCAGAACTGTAGAAGCTATGGCTGGAACAGACAGCTTTGTGTAGCATCACCCTTGTGCGTTTATGTTTACCCTTAATATTGGTCGAAATTAATTAAATTAAAATACTTGTCGTTGACCGATTTGAAACATATTTGAGAATTGTTGGCCTACAGTATATGTGCGAAATTTCATCCAAACTGGATCAGAACTGTAGGAGCTATGGCTGGCACAGACAGACACACAGACAGAATCACAGACAGGAGTGAAAACAATGCTTCCTCTCACTGTGTGCACTGGTGTAATTAATTCATAATTCACACGACCTCATCTTGTTATATGGTTGTTGATAAATCCTTCTTAATATTCATGCACTTTCTCATCCTTTCTTTTCCAAGACAATATTTAAAAAAATTATTTTATCTTCGTTCTATTTTCTATTTTCATTCTATATATTTTCTTTCTGCTGCAGGACAGGAAACTCTGTAAATCAGTTGCTCTACTGAGTGTTAGGGTTAGTTTAATGACTACTGACTACTTTTTACCTGCATAAATAATGAAATATTTCCTGCATGCTGGGTTCATTCTGGTTTCCTTCCCATCCATCTTCATTCAGGCTGACCAGCTGTAAACTCTCAGAGAGATCCTGTGAAGCTCTGGCCTCAGTTCTCAGCTCTACCTCCTCCAGTCTGAGAGAGCTGCACCTGAGTAAGAACAACCTGCAGGATTCAGGAGTGGAGCTGCTCTCTCTTGGACTGAAGAGTCCACACTGTACACTGGAGACTCTCTGGTCAGTATTATATTGAGACACATTTTACTCAAAGAAATTTAACAAAATGTAGAATTGTAAAAAGAAAATAAACTTATATTTTTATATATGAAATTAAGTGATTTGTAAACCAAAAGCTTATAGGTGTATCAACTACATTACAAGGTTCACTCTGTCATTTCCATATTGTAAACTGTTGAGAGCTGATTACCAGAGCTGAGGCTTTGTGTAGCATCACCCTTGTGCGTTTATGCATGTTTACCCTTGATTTCAATGGACAATGGTGGAAATTAATTAAATTAAAATACTTGTCATTGACTGATTTTAAACATATTTGAGAATTGTTGGCCTACAGTATATGTGCGACATTTCATCCAAACTGGATCAGAACTGTAGGAGCTATGGCTGGTACAGACAGACACACAGACAGAATCACAGACAGGAGTGAAAACAATGGGTCTCATTCCCGAACGAAGTTACGATTTTTTTTTATCTTAGCCAGATTTCGGCCCATTTAAGACATATTAGGGCTGGGAGTGGGAGTCCCCAAATTTTCCTGAGATCAGATTTGATCGTGGCTGAGAGCAGATTTAAGAGTGCTCCTCAGCACTCTTAAAGGAGGAGCTGAGGAGCACTCTTAAATCTGCTCTCAGCCACGATCAAATCTCATGATTGATTGACTAATTTAAGATGTCATTATAACTTGACAGACTGTGTTCTCATAGTGATTCCTTCACGTCAACGCTACAGGCCTCCTTGGAATTAATTACTTAATCATAATTAAAATAAATATGACAATATTTGTACGATAAGAAATTACACATTTGATGTCGGAAAAATAAATAATATGGATTCATCTGATCACAGGGCAGCTGCTTAACCATATCTGAACCAGCTATTTTGGACAAATGTATAATTACTTTAATTACTCAGATATTCAAACACAATTATGCAATTATTGTGAAATGATTGAAAATAATAATTATTTAATGCCTTCTGTGGAATTTGTATTTCTTATTTGTTACACATCTGTTTTAATTATTAATTATATACATTTGAAAGAATGCAGGTCAACATGCAATGTATCCCATTGATTGGTATACAATGGGACAGACCTTTGTTTGATTGATTGATTGATTGAAAACTTTATTAACAGATTGCAGAATGGGTACAGTACAGTACAGCTCAATTACATAAGGGGATGCAGACCAGAGAAAGAATTTCGTCTTGTTTACATCAGGGTCCCCCATTTTCAATTCATCATAACATATATGACACACACAACACAGATAGACAGTACTGCTACATCTATACATTTATGACATACCAGATTTGCAAATACAGTACTGTTTGTGATACAAAAAGAGTCCAGAAAAGAGAGTACATTTGACGTAGAAACTGTTGGAGGAGGTTGGGTAGGAGGGGTGGGTGGGGGATAGACTTACACTGTACAAGAAAAACTGTACATTGGAATATTGACAAAACTATACTTGGTAATTTACTGTACATTGGAGGGGGTAGATATAGCTATAAACCTGCATTCCTTCGAATATATCATTAATCAATTCAACTTATATTGAAATACACTATATAGCCTATACACCAACACTGAAATGACAGTGGATAAATAAATAAGAACTAAAGCTAATCGGTGGAAATAGACTGCATTAATATTCCATAACAAGTCTTGTGTGCGCCTATGAATGAACAGTAGCCTATAGGCGTAATTATGGAATAATAAGCCATACTGCGTTCATTCATTACGCCCGCCATAGGCTATATATATTATATTTCATTAATTCATTCATATACAGTACTGCGCGCATGCGCGCATGTGTGTGTACGCGCGCTGCGGCAGGTGTACCGCGAGCTGTATATGATGCCAATACATTAATCTAATCTAGTGTTGATGGCGCGCAAGCGTGATTACGAAACCTAGCTGCATTTCTCGGAGACGCTCTCTGATTGGCACTGACTGACGCTAGGTTTCGTAATCACGCGGCTCGCAAGACTCGCAAAGCACTTCCGCCATTCCATTTGCACACAGCTGCATCACTAGTTGCCTTATAAGGAGCTCTGGAGGTGTTGTTTTGTATGCAAATGACCTGAACGGGAACGCGCTTTCGAGTTTAAGACAGAATGCCATTCTCCAAGCAGTTATCAGATCATATAATTTGTGCGACCTTTTCAGCCACTTAAGACATATTACCAGCACGTTCAGGACTCAGAGTGAACTTGTCATTGATTATGTCTCAGTGGTTCCAAGATAAGTCTTCCAGAATATATCTTTGAAAAATGTTGGGAATGAGACCCAATGCTTCCTCTCACTGTGTGTACTGGTGTAATTAATTCATAATTCACACAACCTCATCTTGTTCTATGGTTGTTAATAAATCTTTTCTTTTCCAAGACAATTTTTATCTTCATTCTATTTTCTATTTACATTCTATATATTTTATTTCTGCTGCAGGACAGGAACCCTCTGTAAATAAGTTGTACTACTGAGTATAGGGTTAGTTTAATGACTACTGACAACTTTTTACCTGTATAAATGAATAAATAATGAAATATTTCCTGCATGCTGGGTTCATTCTGGTTTCCTTCCCATCCATCTTCATTCAGGCTCTACAGCTGTAAACTCTCAGAGAGATCCTGTGAAGCTCTGGCCTCAGTTCTCAGCTCTACCTCCTCTAGTCTGAGAGAGCTGGACCTGAGTTACAACGACCTGCAGGATTCAGGAGTGGAGCTGCTCTCTGTTGGACTGAAGAGTCCACACTGTACACTGGAGACACTCTGGTCAGTATTATATTGAGACACATTTTACTCAAAGAAATTTAACAAAATGTAGAATTGTAAAAATAAAAATAAAATAAATGTATATTTATATGAAATTAAGTGATTTTAAAACCCAAAGCTTATAGGTGTATCAACTACATTACAGGGTTCACTCTGTCATTTCCATTATTGTAAACTGTTGCCAGAGAGCTGATTACCAGAGCTGAGGCTTTGTGTAGCATCACCCTTGTGCGTTTATGTTAACCTTAATATTGATTTCAATTGACAATGGTGGAAATTAATTAAATTAAAATACTTGTCATTGATTGATTTTAGACATATTTGAGAATTGTTGGCCTACAGTATATGTGCGACATTTCATCCAAACTGTATCATAACTGTAGGAGCTATGGCTGGTACAGACAGACACACAGACAGAATCACAGACAGGAGTGAAAACAATGCTTCCTCTCACTGTGTGCACTGGTGTAATTAATTCATAATTCACACAACCTCATCTTGTTCTATGGTTGTTGATAAATCCTTCTTAATATTCATGTACTTTCTCATCCTTTCTTTCCCAAGACAATTTTTCATGTTCATTCTATTTTCTGCAGCTCACGCCACTGAAGGCCACACCAAAGCACACATAGACAACTTTTAGGGTTTATATGACAACCCTTTCTAGTAATTACTATCAAATGTCTATATAAAGTAAAGTTGGTTAATTTTCTGTAAGCTATTATCACATGATCTTTTTTTTACAGTATAAAACCAATATTTAATAGGAATTTACTGTAAATAGATGGGAAAGTAAAAGCGTAATGCTGACAAGATACTTTTAAAGGGATTTCAAATAGGGTAATTTGAATGTAATTTTTAGTTTTTATACAGCAGTTGGGCTGTAAAAATACAGAGAATATATAGCAAATATCTGTATTAAAAATATATAGTTTTAAATACTGAAAGTTGTCTTATTTTCACATACAGTAAAATGATGAGTATCTTATATGTTTTACATATAATTCAATGTAATTTAACATTCAACACAATTAAGCAAATACATGTATTTAAAAAAAAGTACCTGTAGAATAACTGAAGGTTTTTACTGTTTTTTTAATTATATTAATTTCTTTTTTTTAACATTATTTAACATTACATTTAATGTTTAACAGCAAAAAAAACTGAAAGTTGCCTTATTTTCACATACAGTAAAATTATGTATATTTTAGGTGTTTCTACATGTAATTTAACATTCAAGACAATTAAGCAATGGAATAATCCTGTAAAAAAAAATATAATTTCTTATTAAATCAATTTACAGATTACAACCTTAATGGTTAATATTTGTATCAAATGTTATTTACTGTATTTTTATGGTGTTTACACTTAAAGTAGAAAACAAAGTAATCTGTAAAATAATGCAGTGAATTTCCTGTAAAAAAAACTTTTTTTTACAGTGTAGCTGAGGCTTTGTGTAGCATCACCCTTGTGCGTTTATGTTTACCCTTAATATTGATTTCAATGGACAATGATGGAAATGTATTCAAATAAAATACTTGTCATTGATTGATTTTAAATATATTGGAGAATTGTTGGCCTACACGTATATGTGCGACATTTCATCCAAACTGGATCAGAACTGTAGGAGCTATGGCTGGTACAGACAGACACACAGACAGAATCACAGACAGGAGTGAAAACAATGCTTCCTCTCACTGTGTGCACTGGTGTAATTAATTCATAATTCACACAACCTCATCTTGTTCTATGGTTGTTGATAAATCCTTCTTAATATTCATGTACTTTCGGGGCGGTCACATGGTGTAGTGGAGATTGCGTTCGTCACCAACGCTGGAGATGCTGGGTTCGCGTGTTCGAATCCAGCTCCCGGCGTTGTCACCAGCTTGGCTGGCCGTTCACACTAATACAATTGGCAGTATTAGAGGGTGGGAAAGCTGGCGGGTGGGTCTTGGGCATTGTGGACAGCGACCCCTACAGTTCGGTCGGGGCGCCTGCTCAGCGAGGGTAGATTCTAGAGAGAGGTAGTGCGGCCTCCCACACGTTACACTCTCTCAGTGAGAATCTGCGCGGCCAGGCTGGCTGCCGGCAGGCTGCACATGCGTCGGAGGAAAAGCATGTGACAGTCTCCGGCCTCTCAAACCAACAGTAGGGGGAAGTGTGCAACAACCAGGAAGGGTGGGATGGGAGACAAATTGTAAAAAGGAGGGGGAAAAAGATAATAAAAAAAAATATATATATATATATTTATGTACTTTCTCATCCTTTCTTTTCCAAGACAATATTTTTTTTTTAAATAAAAAATTTCATCTTCGTTCCATTTTCTATTTACATTCTATATATTTTCTTTCTGCTGCAGGACAGGACACTCTGTAAATCAGTTGCTCTACTGAGTGTTAGGGTTAGTTTAATGACTACTGACTACTTTTTACCTGCATAAATAATGAAATATTTCCTGCATGCTGGGTTCATTCTGGTTTCCTTCCCATCCATCTTCATTCAGGCTGGAGGGCTGTAGACTCTCAGAGAGATCCTGTGAAGCTCTGGCCTCAGTTCTCAGCTCTACCTCCTCCAGTCTGAGAGAGCTGCACCTGAGTTATAACTACAACATGCAGGATTCAGGAGTGGAGCTGCTCTCTGTTGGACTGAAGAGTCCACACTGTACACTGGAGAAACTCTGGTCAGTATTATATTGAGACACATTTTACTCAAAGAAATTTAACAAAATGTAGAATTATAAAAAGAAAAAGAAAATTAATGTATATTTATTAGTGCTGTCAGGCGATTAAAAAAATTAATCTAATTAATTACAGGATTTGTAATTAATTAATCGCATTTTAATCGCATAACCATTTTATACCTGATATTCTATATTCTATAATCATATTTCAAATTGCATGTGTCCGGATGGCAGAATTCAGTACTGTATCTACAAAACCTTCTGTTTAATCATCTTCCATCTATTAATTTGCTTAGATTTTTCAGGTCTGGTCAATTTGAGCATAGTGTTATTCACAGTCAAAGATAAAAAAAATTGTATTGATATTCTCATTTGGTTCATTACAATTTACTCAAGTCTAGTAACAGACACAGTATTTCTGACACTGGGAATACATTCCCTGCGATCCATAGATGTCCCTAGAATCAGATACCAAGAACATGCAAATGGACCATATAAAAAAAAGTCTGTAATGTGTATTCTACGTTCTTATGGAATGAATGAGATAAAAAAAAAATTATATAAAAAAAAAAAAAAAAAATTGTAATTAATTTTGAGTTAATTTTCATAACGCGATAATTTGCTGTGTAATTAATTAATCTAATTAACGCGATAAACTGACAGCCCTAATATTTATTTATATGAAATGAAGTGATTTGTAAACCCAAAGCTTATAGGTGTATCAACTACATTACAAGGTCACTCTGTCATTTCCATATTGTAAACTGTTGCCAGAGAGCTGATTACCAGAGCTGAGGCTTTGTGTAGCATCACCCTTGTGTGTTTATGTTTACCCTTAATATTGATTTCAATGGACAATGGTGGAAATTAATTAAATTAAAATACTTGTCATTGACTGATTTTAAACATATTTGAGAATTGTTGGCCTACAGTATATGTGCGACATTTCATCCAAACTGGATCAGAACTGTAGGAGCTATGGCTGGTACAGACAGACACACAGACAGAATCACAGACAGTAGTGAAAACAATGCTTCCTCTCACTGTGTGCACTGCTGTAATTAATTCATAATTCACACAACCTCATCTTGTTCTATGGTTGTTAATAAATCTTTTCTTTTCCAAGACAATTTGTATCTTCATTCTATTTTCCATTTACATTATATCAGGGGCGTCCATTTGGTATGGCAAGGTATGGCACTCGCCATACCTTTGCAAATAAAAATGTAAAATAAAAATAAAAAATAAAAAAAATATTTTGTTTTACAATTTTTTATTTAAGCATTACATCACACGCAGGAGTGGTTTGTGACCAATAAACCATGCCTAGGGGTGGTTGTTAGGCCCGAGGCGCAGCCGAGGGTCGTTAGACCCCCCTAGGCATGGTTTATTGGTCACAAATCACGACTGCACGTGGTGTAAAGCTTTTATACAACTGCCAGATTCATCCAACCTTATTTCTATACAATAAACACACATTAATCGAAGATTTATTGAAAAAACCATCCGCCAGAAAAAGTAGTTCCCACAACTCCATGTGGAAGCAGCTTGAAGTGCATCCAACCAAACTAACACATCCAACTGTGTATTATTGGAATGATTGAGAGAAGTTGCCTCATGTGGAAGCAGCTTGAAGTGCATCCAACCAACTAACACATCCAACTGTGTATTATTGGAATGATTGATTGAAAATTTTATTACCAGATGCAGAATATAAAGTAGGTAAAACAAATTAAAACGTTTTCTTTGCCCTATAGGAAAAAAACGTTTTCTTCGCCCTATTTTTTTATTTATTTCTTTTAGCCTAAACTTAACCAGTTGGAAACCAGGGGTACAGTAATAAAATTAGCAATCAACCAATCAATCAATTCAATAGACCATGCTCACTTAAAACAGCGCTGCTTCTCTCTCAGTCTGACTCCCCCGCTGTTGCAGACAGGAGTGTGTGTGTGTGTGCGTGTGTGTGTATGTGTGTGTGTGTGTGTGTGTGTGTATGTGTGTGTGTGTGTTTGTGGGTACGCCAGCGACAGTGTGAGAGAGAACGCTGCAGTCAGTAGAAAGTAGGAAGGAAGAAATTTAAATCAATCAATTAATCTATCAATCAATCCGCGATTTTTCTTTTGTTCTAGATTGAGTCAAGACCCATCAATTACATCATCCAACATTGTTTAAAGGACTAACACATTCCCCTTGACAGAATCGCTTCATATTTAGTCGTTATGGTGCTTTCAACATAACCATTTATTGTCCGCGATCTTGTTTTCTCCCGGAGTGAGCCGGGGAGGGTTATGTGATTTGGTTGTGGGCGGGTCCTGAGCCCAGGACCGTGGATTGTTGCCAATAAAGACGTGTGAATGGCCAATCAGAATCGAGAAATTTGCATGCCGTTGTATAAGTTGATTTAGAATTCGAATGTCAACATTATGAACGAAGCTTCAAACTATTCGGTACAGCCCTAGCATGTTTTGATATTGTCAATTATCTCACTTTTACTAGGTGACTTTTACTGTGACTAACTGAAATATGCCCAAAAAAAAGGAAAATGGACATAGGGACGTTTTATTTATCAAAGGGCAGCAGAGACAAGTGCTACAGGGACACAGGTAAGGTCTGGCTTAGTTATTATAATAGTGCAGTTCAGCATTCAGTAACCCATACTTTTTGTGAATGTGTTTTTGATACTACATTCTGTTGAACACACACCTCAAAACCGTACCCAAGGAAAATTGGCTCAATTGCAAGAAAAGTAATAGACAGTTATGATATTACATTCTGCATAATTCGTATGCAAAATATTGTGGTTCCCTGCTTTAGTCTGTTGACACATTTCTATACTAAAAATACTTGTGTAGTCCTGTGTCATACCTAAATGTCATATAACTGAATTGTATAGAAACAACTCACCAAAAGTGACTATTGCACAACTGATTTGACAAAAAAAATCCACCAAGGGGGGGAAACCCCCCTTCTCCCCCCCCCTCCCCGCCATACCTTGCCTTTTACTGAAAGGATGCCACTGCATTCTATATATTTTATTTCTGCTGCAGGACAGGAAACTCTGTAAATCAGTTGTATACTGAGTATAGGGTTCGTTTAATGACTACTTTTTACCTGTATAAATGAATAAATAAATAAATATTTCCTGCATGCTGGGTTCATTCTGGTTTCCTTCCCATCCATCTTCATTCAGGCTGGTGTACTGTTACCTCTCAGAGAGATCCTGTGAAGCTCTGGCCTCAGTTCTCAGCTCTACCTCCTCCAGTCTGAGAGCGCTGAACCTGAGTAAGAACAACCTGCAGGATTCAGGAGTGGAGCTGCTCTCTGTTGGACTGAAGAGTCCACACTGTAAACTGGAGACTCTCTGGTCAGTATTATATTGAGACACATTTTACTCAAAGAAATTTAACAAAATGTAGAATTGTAAAAAGAAAATAAATGTATATTTTTATGTATGAAATTAAGTGATTTGTAAACCTAAAGCTTATAGGTGTATCAACTACATTACAAGGTTCACTCTGTCATTTCCATATTGTAAACTGTTGAGAGCTGATTACCAGAGCTGAGGCTTTGTGTAGCATCACCCTTGTGCGTTTATGTTTACCCTTGATTTCAATGGACAATGGTGGAAATTAATTAAATTAAAATACTTGTCATTGACTGATTTTAAACATATTTGAGAATTGTTGGCCTACAGTATATGTGCGACATTTCATCCAAACTGGATCAGAACTGTAGGAGCTATGGCTGGTACAGACACACAGACAGAACCACAGACAGGAGTGAAAACAATGCTTCCTCTCACTGTGTGCACTGGTGTAATTAATTCATAATTCACACAACCTCATCTTGTTCTATGGTTGTTGATAAATCCTTCATTCATGTACTTAATATTCATGCCACATTTTACAAAATAAAAAAGTAACAAAATGGCTCAATTGTAATATATTTATTATACGTATAGTATTACTAATGCTGAACTCTCTGCAGGCTGGTCCGATGTTGTGTTACTAGGGAAGGCTGTGCTGCTCTAGCCACAGCTCTCGGTTCCAACCCCTCCCACCTGAGAGAGCTGGACCTGCGCTCCAATAACCCAGGAGATTCAACAGAGAAACTGCTCTCTGTTGGACTGGACAAACTCATGTATGTAAACTGTTGTTATCTCTTGTCTGACCCAGGTACTGTTGTACTGGAGTTCTGGACCAAAACATTGAACAGTGTGGTTTTTAAAACGATCAGTGGAGGGTGAATAAAAAGTAATTTCCACAGAGCGGAGACTGTTCTGGTCAAATCAAGTGCAAAACAACGTTGTCATAATGAATAGTTTATTCTGAATCTAACCTTTTATTGAGTCATGTCAGCAGGCCAGCTAGCAAACTACAGTTGGAACGGTTTACGTAAATGAATAAGTTAGGGTTAGCTTTTGTGGCATGTAGGAGTACCTCAATTCTCAATTAAATCAAAGAAAATGGAAAACAATAACTTAAGATTGAAATAACTAATGAGGAATTACATAATAATAGTGGGTCTCATTCCCCAATATTTTCCAAAGAGTTCTCTTGGAAGACTTATCTTGGAACCGACTGAGACAGAATC
Organism: Notolepis coatsorum; assembly: GCF_963971535.1. Lineage (NCBI taxonomy): Eukaryota > Metazoa > Chordata > Actinopteri > Aulopiformes > Paralepididae > Notolepis > Notolepis coatsorum. The sequence continues at coordinate 95,056,541 of NC_140179.1, read as the reverse complement.
AATGACAAGTTCACTCTGAGTCCCCAACGCGCTGGGAATATGTCTTAAAGGCCAACTTGCAGGTTGTATTTTTGTTCAATAAACAATGTGGACTAGGCCAACGGTGACTTTCATGAAGAAGGGAAAAAGATTATTGAAATTGACCCAGTTTAGCATTTTCATCAAACATTTTGTCTGCCCAACACAATCACCACACACGTGGATATTTTAATCAATGGTTCATAACGTGTGCGTGTAATCGAAATGCTGACGTCACGTGAGGTGCAGGGCACCAGGGGGCTCTGAGAGTCACACACAGCTAGTGGCAGGCAGAGAGCCTTGCTACTACTAGCCGAGGAGTAATGAATGAAAATGTATCCGTTTCACGGTCACCTAACAACACTATTGCTCCGTGATCATAGCATCCATCTCTAAAGCTAACCACTATTTGTAAAAGACACAACCATGTTACCATATTTGTAATAATGAAAATCATTGTGTCGTTGTACATAGTGTATACACCGTTAGAAGCTAGCTAAGTTAGCTAACGTAGCTTAGCTTAGCAGCCAGCATTCTCAAAACTCCTAACATCACCGATTTAAAATGGTTCTCTCCTCTTTGTATACCTTTGTCCTCACAAGTATTATGCCAGGGAACTTATGGACACGACAATAGTAGTAGTTATAAGGTGTTTGAGCTTGTAGCGTTAGTTAGCTCATAGCTATCGTCACTGATGCACCGAGTGGAGCTAAAGGGGCTACTATCGTATCAACATGCCGGGGTGCATAGCTTGCTAGCCAGCATTCTCGAAACTCCTAACATCACCCGATTTAAAATGGTGTGTGCAGCAGTGCTTTGCCCCACAGGTCTGAGAAGAGGACCTACACATTTTACTCGTTCCCAAAACTCTTTTACATGCACGACAGTAGACAATGATAACGTTAGTGGGGTAACGTTAGCCAGAGCCATATAGCCAGCTTGATACTATGACCCGGGGATAAGGCGACAGCCCACAGACCAGTAGCGCTGCTGTACTGAACAACAGGCTGCCTAGTGGTAAATGTAGTTCTTTTTTTACGACATTAAAAACATTATAACTACCTTGTTTCAACCAGTTGTAGCTGGTCCATCAAAGTCTCCGACGATTAAACCCATTTGCGTCTTGTAAGGCGTCCATTTGGATCAAGGAAATAGCTTTCTGCACTCGTCAAAACTCCTTGTATTGGATCAGAAGTAGGGGAAAGATACCCGACGTGACGTTATGGCTCTGATAGCTCTGATAAGCTTTTTAATTTGCTTGTGCATGTTATTCGTGCGTGGACCTTTTTAACCATTTCTGAGTGACATTTCCGGCGTCAAATGGAAAAAAATTAATAATGAAATTATATACCAATGATGTAAACTACCCATAATTGATCAGTAGGGTTTAACCTGCAAGTTGGGCTTTAAGTGGCTCAAACGTATGTCTTAAGTGGCTCAAACGTTCGCACCTGTGATATGATCTAATATCTGCGTTGGGGAATGGCATATGTCTCAAACGTAAAAGTGCGTCCCTGTTCAGGTCATTTGCATACAAAACAACGCCTCCAGAGCTCCTTATAATGACGTAGCCGCATGAAAATGGAATGGCGAAAGCGCTTTGAGAGTCTTGCGACCCATCAAAATTAGATTAGATTAATGTATTGGCATCATATATAGTACAGCTCGTGGTACACCTGCCGCAGCGCGCGCGCGCACACACACACACAAACACACACACATGCTCGCGCGCACAGTACTGTATATGGATGAATGAATGAAAACCTTAACAGATTGCAGAATGGGTACAATACAGTACGGCTCAATACACACAATTGTTAAGGGGATGCAGACCAGAGAAAGAATGAACGCAGTAATGAATGAACGCAGTATAGGCTTATTATTCCATTAATGACTTGTTTCATTAGGATTTAGTAGATATATATATGCTCTGCCCTACGTACAGTATAGGTACAGTCTGTATACAGACTGTACTTATACTGTACGTAGGGCAGAGCATATATATAGTATCTACTAAATCCTAGTTATATATCTCAGTTATACATCTCCGTTATATATCTGATTTTACACATCTCTGTTATGGATCTCCATTATACATCTCACGCTATGCATCTCTGTTATGCATCTTCGTTATAAATCTCCATTGTACATCTCCTGTTATGTATCTTCTGTATTAATCCATAGTTCTTGATACACTTGATTAATTTTCATATGGAATTTGGCTAACTGGACAAACATTTGTGTGCACTGTGTGTTTGCTAATGTTGTGTAAAAATGTATGGAAATGCTTCAAATGTAGGAAATATATTCAATGTAACAATATTTTAGCAAAAGTGTGTTTTTACAGCATGTGACATCATTACACACAGGTTTCTATTCACATCAAATCTGTTGGATGGAAACACACTTTCACCGGCATAATTCACATTAATGTTTTTTGCAAACTTCAAATAATTGGCTTTAAATTCAACTGACAAGTGGATGGAAACTTAGCTACTATCTGTTCTTGTTTCTACAGTCTGGACTCTGCTGAAGATTAAATCTGGACCGAGGAAACGTGAGTGTTTGTGTGTGTGTGTGTGTGATCTGTGTGTGCGTGCGTGCGTGCGTGCATGTGTGCGCAGTGGCGTCATTTCAGTAAAAGGCAAGGTATGGCGAGGAGTGGGGGGGGATGAAGGGCCCTTGGTGGATTTTTTTTGTAAAATCAGTTGTGCAATAGTCACTTTTGGTGAGTTGTTTCTATACAATTCAGTTATATGACATTTAGGTATGACACAGGACTACACAAGCATTTTTAGTATAGAAATGTGTCAACAGACTAAAGCAGGGAACCACAATATTTTGCATACGAATTATTACTTTTCTTGCAATTGAGCCAATTTTCCTTAGGTACGGTTTTGAGGTGTGTGTTCAACAGAATGTAGTATCAAAAACACATTCACAAAAAGTATGGGTTACTGAATGCTGAACTGCACTATTATAATCACTAAGCCAGACCTTACCCGTGTCCCTGTATCACTTGTCTCTGCTGCCCTTTGATTAAAAAACGTCCCTATGTCCATTTTCATTTTTTTGTGTGCATATTTCAGTTAGTCACAGTAAAAGTCACCTAGTAAAAGTGAGATAATTGACAATATCAAAAAATGCTAGGGCTTACATTTTTATTTGCCAAGGTATGGCAAGTGCGTGCGTGCGTTTGGGTGTGTGTGTGTTTGTATGGTGATAACTAGTAATGAGGTGTGTGTGTATTTGTGTGTGTGTGTGTGTGTGTGTGTTTGTATGGTGATAACTAGTAATGAGGTGTGTGTGTGTCTCCACCAGATTTGTGTCTCCTCTGACAGACGGACACACCTCCACACCTTCTAGAGTCTCCTCTGACAGACGGACACACCTCCACACCTTCTAGAGTCTCCTCTGACAGACAGACGCACCTTCTAGAGTCTCCTCTGACAGACGGACACACCTCCACACCCTCTACTGCAGCTTCTCTGAACAGCTCTATCCTGGTTTAGTGTCTGGTCATCTGGCTCCTCATTGTCTCTGTGTCAGAATGATTTCACTGACCTCTTTGATGTCTAACACACACACACACACACACACACACACACACACACACACAAACATATACACACCCACACATGTACATGTATGTAATAACATCCTCTTACATGTTAGATAGATAATTTGATCTTTAAAGGTAACATATACCTCTCTTTTCGTATACTTTTACTATGCCTTTCAACAAGCGATGACAAACTCAAATTTAGCTACAATGCAGATGTTATAATAAAAAAGGCTCATCAGCATCTGTACTGTCTTCGTAAAAACTAAACTCCTTTGGAGTCGACCAGAGAATTCTGGCAACGTTTTATTCGTCCTTTATTGAAAGTATTCTAACCTTTTAATTTGTATGCTGGCTCACATCCCTCTGCCAAAGAAACAAGAACAAACTGCAAGGTATTGTCAACCTTAGCTCAAAGATTATCGCCAGAACACACAGATCCCTAGTGCAGTTTAACAGCTCAAGTGCTCAAGAAAGCACATAAGATAATTGGTGACTCCACACATGTCCTTCATGTGTGTGTTGACCTGCTGCCCTCAGGAAAGCGCTTTAGACAGCCTGCCTGTAAAACAAACAGAAGGAAGTTTGGGTTTGTTCCAGAGGCCATTCAACTGGTGAATGGCCACAGTACAAGGAATGGTCAGTTTACTAACATGTCATGCACCTTTTGACCCCTTGATTCAAAAAAAGAAAAGAAAATTGTACTGACGAATTTATTTATTGGACTTGACAGATCAACAATGTAGGGATCCCATTCTGGCAGTGTCATGTCTCTTGTGCTTTGGTAGTGTCATATATGTCTCTTGTCCCCTGTTTTGTCTTGAATGTGTAGAAGTGCAGCTGTTTGCCGTATCCATGCTCTAAATTGCCCCTTGCGGGACTAATAAAGTTTTTTGAATTGAATTGAATTGAAGGTAATATAGGTCTTTGAGGTTCTGAAACATGTATTATGCGTGAACTACATACGGTCCACTACATGTTTTAAAGCTGCCGCACCATCAACTGGACCGGGCTGTTCCTGCTGGGGATGCAGTTCCCTCTCATAGTGGAGCACCTAGACTACTTCTGCTTCCTGTTCTTCTGCATCCTGTGTGGTGTGTTTGTGTATCTCAACGTCCCGGAGACCAAGAACCTCACCGTGTTGGAGATCACTGCGGAGTTCCTCAGGATGCACCCCCAAACCCACCAATCACAGAGCACTAAGCCCTCCACCTACAGCCAATCACATCCACATGTGCCAAACCAAACTCTGATCTCAATAAAGAACCTTATCATCTCTGCCTCCCTCGCAGCCTCTCTGGTAAACAAGAACATGCACCCTGAAGACTCTGGCAGGAGCACTCATTCAAGGGTACTACGACTATGCTTGCACCTCATGGTACCAAAGCAGGCTCAAAGGCACTAAAAACAAGATTACGAACATCACAGATTGTCTTCACCCAGTGGTTGGTTTTTATTCTCTTGGTTCTTTTGCTCACCAGTGGGAAAAACGGGCAAAAACCATATTTAACATAATTAACCCATTCTTCGCCAATCACGTGTTAAGGCGGGTTTCTCCGCCATGCGTTGTCTGCCAATAACTCCGTAAGGCGTTTTTGAGATCAATATTTCATATTTTCGTCATGGTATTCATATTTCACCCACGGAGTCTTGGGTGATGCTGTCTGGGCCATCACAACTCTGCAACGCTTCAATACCGTCACCTCGTGGCCGATTGACGAGTTGCCAAACCGGAAGTGCCCGGAAGTGCTCGGTCCGTCCCCTATTTTCGTCCGGCCACTCGCTTATCGTCCCGGGGCTCAATACAGACACCGTGGATATCGATCCGTTGCCATAACTCAATAATCAACATGATTTGGATGTGTATTAGTAATATACAAACCGGAAATGGACCGCATCGATCAACATCCCATAATAGAGATCTTTTTGCTCCACTCTCATCCCCCAACGCTACGAGGAGACTGACGTGAGTTTCAGTGTTTTTCTTTTCCATTTTTCGATACAAACTGCTCTGATCAATATATCACCCATACTACATGAATCATTTAAGGTCGGTCATTGAATTATAAACGACCCCCCCCCCTCCGTTCACCCGCAGATGACCAGTCATGACGTTTAGGACCATGTACAGTTGAAATTTGTAATATAATGTTGATCGGTATCAAACTGCATTTGATCATCTAATATATGCATTTATGCCTATATCTCACATTCTATGAAATACTGCAGAAAGCAATAAAAACATATTTATACTCTAGACGGTATTTTAGTATGAATGTGTGAATGAAAAAGTAAAACGTTCCTACATCCTGAACGATATATAATTGATGTTGAATGGGCCATAGTAATGTCAATTTAGCAATACAATTTAAAAAGTTATAGCCCTGCAAAGAAGGTGAACATCTCCATAGACTTATAGCTAGTGATGACCCTATGAAACCAATGCTCCGATACAAGCGTCAAACTCGAAACTACATTTCCCCCAAACCCTGCTTCAAAGCCTGCTTTGCTACGGCAAAAGTCACGTGACCTATGACGTCCGAACCAGTAAGTGTATCGTTCGCTCAGTGAATCATGTGACTGGGTTCGACACAGCGAGAATGTTTCGTAACGCGAGACTTTGTTTGCGCAGCATTCAACTCTACATAAACGCCCCAAACATTTCACTCCATCTGTGCGTTTAGTTTTTGTAGTGTAGGAGTGGTAGTTGTTTTTGAGAGTTGTTTTTGAGAGTTGCTATTGAGAGTTGTTTTTTGATCTCCATCTGTGCGTTTTTGTATTTGTAGTGTAGGAGTGGTAGTTGTTTTTGATAGTTGTTTTTGATAGTTGCTATTGAGAGTTGTTTTTTGATCAGATGGAGCCAGCTAGGAAGAGAAGCCGTTCTCAAATGTGGGAACACTTTGATCTGATCAGTCCTAGTAAGGTATGTGCATTGTACGTAAGGGATAATATCTAGCTACGACTCCGAGGTCATTGTCGCAAAATAATTGACCGACACGGAGTTTAAAATACCGAGCCGCCTCGGCGAGCGGGCGAGGTGTTTTAAACGTCAGTGAAGGTCAATTATTTTGCGATGATGACAGAGTATAGCTATACATTATCCCGCTTATTACATGGCTAACTTACTAACAATATACCTAATTCATTTGACAAATCGCAGTTCTGTGGCTCTGTCGGCTCAAATAAAGTGATTATTATTATCGCGGGCAGCCCGGCAGGTGTGTCTGATTGGCTGCACTGAAACAGTGTGTGTCAGTGGGGCTTGATTACTCTAGCTGCGAAAAACAATAATCACAGGTGGTTATCGAAAAATAATTCACCGCTGTCGGGGGCTATTGACCAATCACAAGCAAGCATTTCGGCGAATGTGAAAACGCCATGTAATAATCCTTAATAATGTGTAATTCTGAGAGTGTACAAATAAGAGTAGCATTCGATTTCTATATGATTAGATATGTGTTGTGTAGCCTATTTATTATGCTTTGTAGAGACTAAATAATTAGTTTGGATGCATTTGTCTACAGGTCAAGTGCTTGCTGTGTCAACACGAATTGGCCTATAATAACAATACGTCCTCAATGTTGAGGCACTTCAGAGCCAAGCATGAGAAGGAGAACCAGCAGGACTCAGATCAAGGTAGGTTTTATTGACTGTACATACAAACATTACACACATTAACTCATTATCATTCATTAAACACACTATACAAATGCAATATGATATAATAGTATCGTTCATCATGCCTTGCCTTATTTAAAAAATTCTCTCATTTGTTTGTCTGTCTTAGTGGACCGGAAGCAAGTGCTTGATGAGGCCCTTGTCAACATGGTGGTGAAAGACTCCCAGCCTTTTTCCATCGTGGATGATAAGGGCTTCAAAGAGTTTGTGGGAAAGCTTGATCCCACATACATTCTGCCTTCTAGACAGGTAGCTTACACTGTATTGCACTATCGCAGGACCTTAGATTTAGTAAACGTTATGTACATTATGCCTGTTATGTCTTATTCTTATTACTTGTATTATTGCACAATTGCTGCGGGCATGACTACCCGCATTTCACTGTATGATTGTATCCTGTGACAAATAAAACTCTTTACTTCACAGGTTCTGAAGAAAATGGTGGTTGATAAGTATGAGGAGGAGAGAACCAAGGCCAAGGCTCAACTGCAGGACATAGAGGGTGCGAGCCTGACTGCAGATATGTGGACCTCCATTAATATGGATGCTTATCTTGCAGTAACATGCCATTATGTCCACGAAGGTGACGCTGCACAGATGGCCACTGTACTTTTGGGAGTGCTGCCATTCCCTCAAGTGCATACAGCTGAAAACCTTGCAGCTACTCTGAGGTCTCTCATGCAGGAGTGGGGCATTGCAACCAAGGTTGGATGCCTTGTGACTGATGCTGCATCAAACATGATTGCCACTGCCAGAAATCTGGAGGTTAGCCATGTTGTGTGCATTGCACATGCACTAAATCTAGTGGTAAAAAGATCCCTAGAGCAAACACCTGACCTAGAGGATCTACGCACAAGGGCACGGAAAATTGTGACTCTTTTCCGATCCAGCACTACTGCTAAAGAGAGGCTGACCAGTATGCAGGTCCAATTGAGTCGTCCAGTGCTGAAGGTGATCCAAGAGGTGGACACTCGTTGGAACAGCACCTTCCTGATGCTGCAACGCCTGTATGATGAGAGGCAAGCAGTGGGGGCAGCACTTGCATCACTGAGAACGGATGTTAATCCTCTCTCTTCCGATGACTATGACACAATAGCAGCATGCTTACAAGTGCTCTACCCATTTTACATGGCAACGGTGGAAATGTCCCAGGAGAAGAGAGTGTCAGGGTCGATGGACATATTCAACACATGAAATTCTGGGGAAAACCACCAACGTGACAGCAATACAGCTGGGACAAAACATGCTTGGAACCCTCATACACAAGTTTGACACACTTGAGACCTCAAAAAGTTTGACCCTGGCAACACTGCTTGACCCAAGGTTCAAAACCATCGGCTTCCACAGCAGAACCCAAGCGAATGTAGCAGTAACAAGACTGACAGGTGAATGTGCAGCACTGATGAAGCACACAGACACATCAGCTCAACCACAACACACTGCACCAAATGTAGAAAATCCACCCTCCACAGGTAATATTATTATAACTATATTATTATTGATGTACAGGACTAAATAAGTAAAAAATATGATACAAATTGAAACCTTTAAGTACTAAATAAATACTGTTGTGTTTCTCTTTCAGCCTTTAACCTGTGGAAAACTATGGACCAAGATGCTGCGACTGCGAGAAGGTCACGAAATGCCACAGCAGATGCCACTGTAGAGGTCCAGAGATACAACACTGATCCTCCCCTGGAAAGATCTGAAGATCCACTTTTGTACTGGCGCAACCACAAGCATGTGTACCCTCATTTGTTCAGACTGGCAAAACGCTATCTTTGTATTCCAGCCTCATCTGTTCCATGTGAACGTGTTTTCTCAAAAGCTGGAGAAGTGGTCAGCAAGAAAAGAAACCGTCTCAAACCAAAAACTGTTGAGAAAATTCTATTCCTCAATAAAAATCTTTGAATAACAAGTTTATTAACAGAAGTTTATTAACAGATTGCAGAATGGGTACAGTACAGCTCAATACATACAATTGTTAAGGGGTTGCAGACCAGAGAAAGACTTTCGTCTTGTTTACATCAGGGTCCCCCAGAGTCCCATAATCACACCCTGTCCTAGTTACACAAGCACAGCCATCATCATTATCCTGCACATCCCGTTTTCCAAGCACACCCTCTCTGTCCCAAATACATATATTTACACTATCAATCATACAATTAATCTCTATCCCCAGAAGGAAATAATTCAAAGTAAAAACCTGTGTGTGAACCTGTGTAGGGAAGAGAAAGGTGTGTTGCATGCCAGCCTTTTTATACTCTGTTCCATTGGGAACACCTGTTATGGTCAGATCAATTAAGTGTGAGTGCGTAACAATTACAAAACAATCAATTCTAAACATTGCTTTTTTCAGTGCCATCTGCTGGCGAAATGGGAGACTGCAAAGCAAACCTGTTTTGCAGTCTCCTAACCTGTTTTGCAGTCTCCTATTTCGCCAGGAGATGGCACTGAAACGAACATTTGAATGAATGAACCCATGTTCAATACATTTGGTGAAGTGGTTCAATACTGGTTCAGTGCTTCATTTGGCCATCATTACTTATAGCGCTGGCAGAGAGGGTACAATGATGGGTACAATGCCCGGCAGAGAATGAAATTGAATATTACACTTTCTATAAACAAAATATCAACAACTAGGCCCTTGGCTAAGGGCACTAGCTCCAGCACGGCTGAGTCTCTCTCCAAGCCGGCTGCTACTTCTCCCTGAGAGGAGCTTCCATCCCCGGCTTTATCCTGGAAGCTCCTCCTACAGGGACAAACCAAAATCACAATCAATCAATCAATTAATTAATTAATACAGAAATTATTTTATACATTCAATAATTCTGTACAACATGGATACGCCACTCCATACTGATCTACCATCACACAACACTAAACAGTGTTTAGGGCGCTTCATACGCCTATTCCCTTCTCATTATGAAAATCCCCCCCCTGTATTCTACCACACTTGGTTCCTTCCAAATCGCCGCTCCATAAAAGGCTTTGGCCTCTCCCAGTTCTGGTTGGGCAGCCAGAGATTCTACAAGGAACCAAGTGGGAGCACAGAGACAAACAGGGTATTTGTTAACACATTTATATAATTTAACAGAAGGTTGTCTTCTGTGTTTGGATTCCGTTCTACCAGTACCTATATACAAATTATAACAGCCAAAAAGCCTAAGCTAAATGTTTGGTAGCATGACCACATGTGGGGACCAGGACTAAACCAATTAAGACTGTTGATTGATTGATTGATTGATTGATTGATTGATTGATTGATTGATTGAATTTATTGATTGATTGATTGAATTGATTGAAAACTTTATTAACAGATTGCAGAATGGGTACAGTACAGTACAGCTCAATACATACAATTGTTAAGGGGATGCAGACCAGAGAAAGACTTTCGTCTTGTTTACATCAGGGTCCCCCATTTTCAATTCATCGTAACATAATATGACATACAGATAGACAGTACTGCTACATCTATACATTTATGACATACCAGATTTGCAAATACAGTACTGTTTGTGATACAAAAAGAGTCCAGAAAAAGTATATACATTTGGCGTAGAAACTGTACATTGGATTGGGTAGGTGGGGGAACTGTACATTGGAGGTGGGTGGGTGGATGGGGGGGGGGGGGGTTGGGTAGGAGTGGGGGGGGGGGGGGGGGTTGGGTAGGAGGGGTGGGTGGGGGACACTGTACAACTATACAAACAACACTGTACATTGGAATATTGTAAGACCATACTTGGTCATTTACTGTACATTGGAGGGGGTTGTGGTAGGACATTTACAGGGGCCAGTTTCGAATTGCAGTCTCCCGTAGGTGTTTTTTGAGAGTGTTTTTGAAAGTGGGTAGTGATTCACATTCCTTTAAAGCTTTGGGTAGGGCGTTCCACATTGATGTGGCATAATTGCAAAACGTGTTTAGTCCCTTGTTTGAGCCAAATCTGGGTTTAACATGATTTGTGGAGCTCCCTCTGGTGTTGTGATCGTGGTATTCACTGACCTTTGGGAAGTATTTTGACATGTACATGGGTACCTTGGTCGTGTAGTGTATCTTGTAGAACAGGCCCATTGCAAGTTGCTGTACTCTGTCGTCTACTCTAAGCAATCCTAGGTTGTCAAAGTGGGCAGGGGTGAGGTGGGTTCTAGGAGTAAGGTCAAGCAGTAGTCTGACCAGTTTGTTTTGAGATGTTTGTAATTTTGTTTTTAGCGCCTTTGAGGTGCTTTGGTACCATGAGGTGCATGCATTGGTTGACTTTTTTTTATTACATTGGATGCCATTTTGTCACAGGAAAGATTTGCCTCTAGGATGGAACCCAGGTAGGTAATATCTTCTTTCCTTGTGACAATATTGTCACCCACTGTAACTGAGAAGCCGTCGGTCTTGCTGAGTTTGTTATTTGAACTGAAGAGAATGGACTCTGTTTTGCCCATGTGTAATGATCAGCGAGCCATATGCAGATTTTGCCTAGTTCTGAGCTGAGGGTTTTTTCAACCTGTAACTTGTTCTTGTCAGAGACCAGCAGGGCTGAGTCGTCCGCAAACAGGAACAAGTTGCAGTCACAAACTGACGACATGTCATTTGCATAAATTAGGAACAGTAGCGGACCTAGTATGCTTCCTTGTGGAACACCACAGCTTACTGTGAGGGGGGGGGATAGGGTACCGTTTACCTCCACCATCTGCTCTCTCCCCTCCAGGTAGGATTGCATCCAGCTCACTGATAGACTATCAAAACCAATTGCTTTTAGCTTGTCAATCAGAATGGTGTGATTGACAGTGTCGAAGGCCTTTTGTAGGTCCAGCATGACCATGCCGCAGTATTTGCCCGCGTCCACCTCTTGTTTGATGTGGTCGTTTAAATAGAGAAGGCATGTGTCAGTGGAGTGGGATGTTCTGAAGCCAGATTGGAATTCGTAGATTAGATTTTCTTCCGTGAGGTATTTTTCGACCTGTTCGTATACAATTTTTTCCATGACTTTCGAGATGGAGGTAAGGATAGAAACAGGGCGGTAGTTGCCTGGGTCTAATTTACTGCCTTTTTTGTGCAGAGGGGTCACTCTCGCAATTTTGAAGTCCTTGGGGACGTGTCCCTGTTTTATGGAGAGGTTTATTATGTGTGTGATGACTGGGGTGATGGCGGCTGCTGAGTCTCTGAGGAATTTGGAGGGGATGTTGTCATGACCAGTGGCCTTGTTAGGTTGGAGGGCGCTCAGTTTTTTGAGTACCTCATCTGTTGTTACCGTTTCCAGTTTGAAGTCGTCTTTGTGGACCCCTAGGTTCTTGTAGTATGCTACTGTCATGCAACCATTACAGGGCCTGGGGTAGCCCCATGACAGGGTATAAAGACACTATGGTAGTAATAATAATAATAATTTCTTAGATTTATATAGCGCCTTTCATGAGACCCAAGGCGCTTAACTAAGTTAACTAAGGGGAAGGAGATCAGAGGAACAATTAAGTAAAAAGAAAATAAAAGAAAAAGAGGGAAATCAGGCAGAGTCATTAATACATTTGGTGAAGAGGTGGGTTTTGAGTGGGATTTGGAGGAGTGCAGGGATGTAGCACTACGAATGTTTGGAGGGAGGGAGTTCCAGAGGGTGGGTGCGGCAACAGAGAAGGCTCTGGGATGTGATGTGGTGCCAGGGCTTGGTGCGGGTGAGAACCCAAGCAGCTGAATTCTGAACATACTGCAGCCTGTCCAGGGCGTTGCTGGGTAGCCCTACGAGAACAGAGTTTGCGTAGCCGAGACGGTAGGGGACAAAGGAGTGTATGAGTGTCTCTGCTACGGAGTCGGGCAGAGATGGCCGGAGTCGGGATATGTTCCTGAGATGGAAAAAAGCTGATTTTGTTATTGATTTGATGTGATAATGAAAAGAGAGGGTGGAGTCCAGTATGACACCCAGGTTGTGGACTTCTGGGGAAGGGTGGATTGAGCAGCCATCCACTTCTAGGAGGAGATCTCCAACCTTCCGGAGCAGTGACTGCTTGGACACAACCTTGAGCTCCGTCTTCGTGAGTTTAAGGCAATTTGATGACATCCAGGCCTAGTAAGTCATACTGGCCATCAGCATAAGAGTAGGTAAGGGATATGTACAGATATAGATAATAGTATCTACAGATATGTAAAAAGGATTATGTGCAGGTATGTACAGACTAGGGCTGACCCCGATTAGTCGACTAATCGATCGAAAGGAGCCATAGTCGACTGCCAACCTCTTAGTCGAATCAATCAATCAATCAAACAAATGTATTTATATAGCACATTTAGATGTGACGCTTGTCAACCAAAGTGCTTCACATAGCTAAGAACAAAGAAAAGTAAAGAATAAACAGAAAAAACAATCAACGGATAGACAAAGGAAAACAGAACAACACGTCAACAAGCAAGGCAAGAGTCAAAGTGAGTCGGGGAAGGCCAGGCGATATACTGTAGGTGGGTTTTGAGTTTCGATTTAAAAGACTCGATGGAGGGGGCAGATTTAATGGTCATGTGGATGCTGTTCCAGAGGTCAGGGGCTGCGACCGCAAAAGCACGTCCCCCCCTAGACTTGAAATTAGACCTACGGGTGGTTAAGAGACCCTTGTCAGACGATCTGAGGGCCCTGAAGTTGGTATAGGCCGGGGGTGAGGAGGTCTGCTAGGTAAGCAGGGGCCTTACCAGTAAGGGCTTTGTAGACTAAAGCGCACCGGGAGCCAGTGGAGGGAGGCAAGTACAGGGGTGATGTGAGCTCTCTTCTGGGTACCTGTGAGCAGTCTAGCGGCAGCGTTTTGGGGCAGTTGTCGACAGGCTATGGTGGATTTATTAAGCCCCAGGTACAGGGAGTTACAGTAGTCTAAGGGTGAAGATATGAAGGCGTGAATTATTCTTTCCAGGTCTGAGGGGGAGAGAATGGCCTTGATCCTGGCTATGGACCGGAGCTGGAAAAAACACCCCTTCACCACCGAGTTTACCTGCCTATTGAAGGAAAACTCGGGGTCAAAGAGCACGCCCAGGTTTTTAACGAAGGGCTTGACTAGGGGAGACAGGTTACCCAGGCTGCTGGCAATGACACTGGTTTGGTTTGGAGGGCCTAAAAGGAGGATTTCACACTTTGATCGATTGAGCTGTAGAAAATTGTGTGCCATCCAGCATTTGATGTCGTCTAGGCAGGAACGAAGACTGTGAATGCAAAAGAAATATATATATATCAAGTTTCAAGTTTCTTTATTAGTTGTCATACAGAAATACAGAATACTTTTGTATGAAATGCTTCTTTCTGTTTTGCTCCTGAGAGTGTGCTAGATAAAATATATAAGTATGAAATAAGTATAATAAGTATAAAATAGAAAGTCAAGTACGTAAACAAGTGTAAACAAAACAAAAATGTCCAATATACATATATACAATATACAATGCAGAGTAGAGAAGGTAACTGAGTACAATTACAATACGATATACAGTACAATATATTATAATATATTATATTATAATATATATTATAGAAATTATTTTTCTTTTCTTTTCTTTATCATTCTTTCCAAAAGCAAAGAGGCCTAGAAGCGTGGCTAAAGCTTTATTCGGGGACAGCCCTAGTACAGACGGGTGTGGATTAGGGTTGTCAATGAATATATTCTATAGTCAAATTAATAATCTATGTGTAAAAAGAAACATATACATTTGATTCTGAAAATGAATATTCGATTGTGAACAAAAACAGCCCCCGGCTGTCTTCCTGTCACGGGCCTGAACGAGCCGTGTGACGGACCGGAGACACGTCATATAGCGGAGCTGAAGAACAGTAGTAACAACAACAACAACAACAACAACAACAACAACAACAACCGCATGGCGTGACGGCAGAGAGTTCAGAACCCGACGCGGTTGCGAAGACAGGGATTTGGACTCTGAGCTCAATCTAAAAAGCCCCGTTTGGAAATAGTTCAGATTTTAATCAACTTGTGGAACCTTTTGACAAAGTTGTATGCAAGCTGGCCTACTTAATTTTTTTATGCTAACACTATTCTAGGAAGTAGCCTACTTTTTAAATAGCACTTTATTGTAAATCATCACACAGGGTAAAACCTCTAGATATTGAATAATGAATAGAGACAGAAGCGTCATGCAAAGGTCCCCAATGATTATATTTCCTGTTTCGTGGAAAAGATATCGTTCCATGTTTATTACACCTTGCTCTGAGGCACGTTGCTGTGTGTATGAATGTCCGTTCTATATACTGCAAACGTTCATTAATTTGATCTCTTGAGAGACGGACCCGTTCTCAATCTAGCATCAATTGGGTCTCATTCACCAACGGACTTACGACAAAAAGGGCTTTCTCTTAGGGCCATTTGAGACCTTTTCGGGCAAGACATGAATATAGAAAATATATTATAATATAATATTAATTATATATGTTTTATTGGGACGGTTGGTGAATCCCAAAATCGACCCGAAAAGGTCTCAAATGGCCCTAAGAGAAAGCCCTTTTTGTTGTAAGTCATTGGTGAATGAGATTCTCCTAACGCACAGAGAGAGAGGGGGGGGGGGGGGGGCTTGTGTAGGTATGTTGATCCTAAAGGTAATTTATTTTGTTTAAATATTCCGCAATATATATTAGAATGGTTCAAACTAGGGATGCTCGATATTGGCTTTTTTACCGATATACCGATATTGTCCAACTCTTAATTTCCGATGCCGATATCAACCGATACCGATATATGCAGGGTTTCCCCCCTCAAAAACGGAATAATTTCAGGTAATTAACATTACATATCTCTTGTCGTGGAATTAACACAATATTATGCATACTTTTGACAATAAATCAAATGTATTTATTAAAGTTTATTCAAGGAATAGTCGAATGCCGTTTTAGGCCACTTTGAACAGCCCTGGTAGTGTGGATAGATATATAGATCCTCAGGAAGAAGAGGTTCAGGCGAGCCTGCTGGACCGGTGTTGAGCAGGGTCGGGTACCAGTTCCCGGGTTTCGATATCGGTACCTTTGTTCTGTACTTAACTCTCTCTGTAATAACAAGATTTTTTATTATAGTCGTAAAAAAATACGTTTTTATTTAGAACATTTAGTTATTTATTGTTTTAACACACCACACAAAATAAATCGCATGGTCATGTCCTATTGTGTTTTTAAATGTTTAAATATAGAAGAGTTAATACTTTGAGTACAACAATGTTCTATGTATTTTCCATATTGAGCCATAGGTGAAAGGATTACATTTTTAATGATTGAGTTTATTATTTAGTTAATTATATTGTTTACACTGTTAAATGTTCTCAAATTGTATGTCTATTTTCTATTACCCTGCCCATAACTTTATACTTTTACTCCACTACATTTCAAAGGAAACCATGTACTTTTTACTCCACTACAGTTATCTGAACATCAGTTACTAGTTACTTTGAAGAAATAATATTTTACATAGAAAACATGGCGAAAATGTACTTTGACGATTTGAAGCCTGTCAACTTCAAAATGATGTAATCAGAGCATTATAACTGGACAACATAACACTTTAACATCACCTTTAATCAGAGCAGCATAACTGGACCACATACCACTTTAACATAACCTTTAATCAGAGCAGCATAACTGGACCACATACCACTTTAACATAACCTTTAATCAGAGCAGCATAACGTAAGGTTATCCTATAACCCTAGTTATATGAGTATAGCGAGCACTCTGCTCTATTTGGAACTATCCCTTTATCCACTCTAATAATGAATAACTTTCTCCACATGCACACACCTATTCACTTCCGCCTGGCCACACCCACATCCGCTCCTATATAAGCGGGGTCGTGGCCATACCATCAGCTCCTTCCCAAGTCTTTCACCACCGAAGGCGAAGACCACGGGGTCCTCAGTGAGTCAGAGCAGAGCGCTCGCTATACTCATATAACTAGGGTTATAGGATAACCTTATGTTATAAATCGTATAGCTTTACGCTCTGCTCTATTTGGAACCCAGGAGCTGAGCAGAGCGAAAAGCTCGACAGATGTACCCGCTGAGGCCCCCCACAACCATGAGAACCGGGGAGTACCCGAGCCCCCCGGTCCCCCCTAGTGGAGGACAGGAGGGAATCGGATCCGACTGTGCGAAGAGGGTTTAGCACCTCAAACGCACAGGGTGAGCAGACTGTGGGACTTACCTTCATTCAGAAGGACCCGCGACCACTCAGGCGCGCATCCCACATGCCAACAGGGAACGGACGGGAAGCAAAACACCTCCGTCACAGCCGCCAACATCACAGGGTTGAAGATCAAGAACCCAACCCTGTGGCAAGGCCGCAGCAGCGGAGCGCGGAGGAGGTCCCAGCCCTAGGACAACCTGAGGGCCAGGACCCCCCGAAAAAAGGGGGCCTGGTGAGGCCAACGAGGCCGTAGCATCGGGACCCCACCAGACGGTCACTGGTGACACCACCCCCCACATCGCGAGCGTATCGGACAGGGCCAGAATCAAGAGCAGGCCCTTCCCCCCTCGGCACACCGCTCTGAAGCACTCTACAAAAGGCTACTCCCCCACAACACTGCAGGGCCAGTCGGCGTGCCGGGGTGACAACCCCCAAGGAGGTTGATCCCTCAATCCAGGCAACAGGCCCCAAGAACAGAACTCGACCTGTGCCCGGAGCACTGCGGACTAGACAGGCGCCTAAGGGGTCTACTGTGAGAACAGTATCCCGGCGGAAGGGGTGTTCGGTATGCTGTGTACCATATCATAACCTCCACAAACCCGACCCCCCAATCCAGCGGGGTCGAGGTTCAAAGAAGAGGCTGACACAATTGGCAGACGTCATGAAAGATGCGGGGGTCAAGCCCGGCCTCAACCTGAGAGTCGACTCTGCTACCAACACACCGGAGAACCTACCACCCCCCTATGTTTAGTTTAACAGGAGGCGGTTGTTCCCTTAACCCACAAAGAAAACTCAGAAACATAACTGCGTGTATACACAGGCTATACAAGCAGCACAAGTGTTTCAGTTTTCAAAGGGTTAACCCAGGCCAACAGGTCGACAAGAACGAGTTCGGACCTGGGCCCGGCGGACCGGGACCTACACAGGGATGCCTAGAGGAGTTGACAACAACCTCCCCGACAGCCCCCTCCCAGCCCCGTCCTAGCAGGGAGGGAGGGGTGAAACAAATGGAGAGGGACCAAGCCCCCTAACACAGTGCAAGGTACAACACAGTATGGACCAAGCACGTCTTTGTTAAGGGCAACCCGTGGTGGCATACATATGACACACACATCCACGACATCAATCCCCGCGACGCCCGGCCCGACTTGGCATTTTCCCCCCGGAAAAGCACAAAGTCCTTCGGGGTACCAGAACAGCAGATCTGCGCCCCGGCGGACAACGGTCTGGTCCGGCGCGACCAGAACCAGTCCTGCGTCCTAGTCACGCCGCCATCCCCAGTCCTAAGAGGGGGGTAGGTACGCATGTCGATCCAAAACATCACAGAGGGCGCCACCAAGACGGTCAGTACGCGAATGCACTGCTCCTGGTGGCCCACCTCATGGGCGTGAGACCCCTCCGCCAATGTTTTGATCTACTCCGTCATCTCCCCCCGGAGATGCACGTGAGCCGTCGAGTCTAATCGAGTGCACTGGCGCTCGGTAGAGATAAAATCTCCTTCCCAGCCGCCCGCATAGAAAACGCCGTTTCTACGCCCTCCGCCAATTGGGCAACCAAGGCGCGCCAGCCATAAAGTGGTTCCACATGGAAAGCACCCAGGGCCAGCGCTATATGCACATCGAGAACCCGAAACATATCGATGGCGAATTCTAATAAGAAATACCAGACAACGTTTCCTCCATGCTGTCTGGGACGAGCAGCAGGAAGCCGGCCTATAAGACACAGACACGGGTCTCATATGACGCGTCTGAGGGTAAAACCCTGTCAATTCTGCTCTTTACCTAAGAGGGGAAGACAGAAGTTCCCCCAGAGAGACCTCTACGTGAGTAACAATTGAAAGAAATACATGTAATAATAATTGGGCCAAGTGACCAACGGCCCAATACACACTTCAATTGAGAGCAGAGCAGAAAACAAACAGTTCTCGAATGCATCGCATCATCCAACTTTGACAATGACAGCGGTCTGCAGCACAGACCTGAAAACTCACGGATGTCTCATGGCCAATAGGAAAACTAGAACCCCCTCCACGCCGCTATAAGGGGCAACGGAGGGATTCTAGCTTGGAGCCGACCTTCGCAAGCTCCACACAGTCGTCCCCTCACAACTGACACACCCGAGGCTCGCGTCGCAAAAAACATCACCCGCCCAGGGAGACCGTCAGTTCTCACACAGCCGACCGCCCCCCGAGGCATAGTATCCAGCTGCAGAGCCTGAGACAACCCGGGGGGGATTGCTCAGCGACGCGCGCCCCAATGCGAAGCGCCGGTGGAGGTCAGAACGATCATCATCTTCTAGACTCTCCAGTGGTGAAGACATTATCGCTTTATTTTCTCGAAAAATAGTGAGAGAGAAAACAAAGATACAATGTCAACGCAGCTCCTTTTCTCGCACATCCCTCACAAACTACTTTGGCACTAAGCTTAAAGTGGTGTGTTACAGACACTTTCGGTGGTGAAAGTAGGGAAGGAGCTGATGGTATGGCCACGACCCCGCTTATATAGGAGCGGATGTGGGTGTGGCCAGGCAGAGGTGAATAGTGGAGAAAGTTATTCATTATTAGAGTGGATAAAGGGATAGTTCCAAATAGAGCAGAGCGTAAAGCTATACGATCTATAACTGGACCACATACCACTTTAACATCACCTTTAATAAGAGCAGTATAAATGGACCACATACCATTTTAACCTTTAATGTTCAATGGATCGAGGGTTGATTACTTCCAAACACTGGAATACACAAACATCATGTACAACCTTTTATTTAGATACTTAAGTACATGCATGTTTCATTCAAACGTTTCTACTTTTATTTAAGTATACTTTTTAAGGGAGGACTTTTACTTTTACCAGATTACTCATTTGTCTGGGTATTTCTACTTTTACTTAAAGGAACACTCCAACATTTTGGGAAATTAGCTTATTTAACATCTTCCCTGGAGTTAGACAAGAAGATACATACCTTTGTCGTCTCTGTGTGCGTGCATTAGGCATCAGGAACGCCTGCACCGTTAGTCTAGCTTAGCGTCATTCACTGGAAGTAGGTTACTCCTTTAGCCTAGTTCAGAAAAACCCACATTGAACTTGAGGGGTTATGTATCCTTCCGCACTGGCGAATTATAGTCCCCTGTGTAACTAACCAGAGTGCTACGGACTGGTTTAAATTCGCATCAGCTTGCGCCAATATGGGCAGGGGCACGTATACATTTTTTGTCATCTAGCTGACGCTTTTATCCAAAGCTTACAAGTTATGTAGGACAAGTCATCAGGAAGGGCACAACTCTATCAGCTGAGTAACACAATGTTCATCAAAGTGTTGAGTGCTACAGTGTAGGTTAGTTTATTAGGACAAGTGCATGACAGTAAGGTTAGTTAGGATTAGATTTTTTTATAATTTTTTTTGTAATATATATATTTTTTTAATTTAAAAAGGGGGGGCATCTCAGATTTCAGCAGGGGCACGTGCCCCTGGTGCCCCAGTGGTAAAATCAATAAAGGGATAACACACACACACACACACACACACACACACACACACACACACACACACACACACACACACACACACACACACACACACACACACACGCACACTGTCAGTGGCTACATAGACATACACACACACATGCACACGTGTGCACACAAACACATATACATACTCTGCGTTATTGATGCTGAGATCTTAATGAGACTGTTGAGGTCATTTGCACCAGCAGTCAGAAGGGACAAATTATATGATATGATATTTTCATTTATAATGCGCCGCCCAGCCAATTTTTACATCGGTCCGGGCGCAGCCCGGGGGGGGGGGGGGGGATAATAAATAGACTGGACCATGGAGACAGGGAACCAGGCAGACGGACAGACAGAGAACATAAGAACACCTCAGACACACAACACTCAGTTACAGTGGGTGACAATATTGTCACAAGGAAAGATTAAATTACATACCTAGGTTCCATCCTAGAGGCAAATCTTTCCTGTGACAAAATGGCAACCAATGCAATAAAAAAAGTCAACCAACGAACTCTATTCTTGTACCGGATCTCCTCTCTGGTAAACAAGAATACCCTGAAGACTCTGGCAGGAGCACTCATTCAAGGGTACTACAACTATGCCTGCACCGCATGGTACCAAAGCACCTCAAAGGCGCTAAAAACTAAATTTCTACAAGATACACTACACGACTAAGGTACCCATGTACATGTCAAAATACTTCCCAAAGGTCAGTGAATACCACGACCACAACACCAGAGCGAGCTCCACAAATCATGTTAAACCCAAATTCGGCTCAAACAAGGGACTAAACACGTTTCGCAATTCAAGTTCAAGTTTCTTTATTAGTTGTCATACAGAATACTTTTATATAAAATGCTTCTTTCTGTTTTGCTCCAGAGATTGTGCTAGATAAAAATAGATAAGTATAAAATAAGTATAGTAAGTATAAAATAGAAGTCAAGTACGTAGACAAAAGTGTTCAATATATACATATATACAATGTACAATGCAGAGTAGAAAAGTAACTGAGTTACAATACTGCCTGTATGCGCGTGTGTGCGTGTGTACGTGTGTGTATGTCCCAGTGTGTGTAAGCGTGAGTGAGAGATGGGAGAATGGATTGAGTGGGGAGCACAGTGAAAATTGTTCATGAGAGTGACACTGAACATTCTGTAGATCTGTCGATTGAATGTGAAACCTCATGAAAATAAAAAGATTTAAAACAGAATAAAGAAAATAATATGTTATTCATCTGAAATAATGAAAACACTTTATTCATCTACAATAATGAGAATATTTTATTCATCTAGAATAATGAATACTTTATTCATCTAAAATAATAAAGACTTTATACATTTAGATTTTTTTTTTTTTTAATATTATAGTGAAATATTTTGTTGAAATCCTCCCACAGGTTCTTTTTACTACCACATATTTAATTGAGACCCTTTATTTGTTTATTATTTCAATTTAGCTGGAAATACATTGCTACATCATTCAGTAACATTTGCAGAGCCTTATAACAAAAACATTATTATGGTCACCATTGTGACCAGTGGGATTAATCAACAAATTGTATTATTTATTTTTCTATTTCATTGAACATTGCACATGTTAAAAGCAATTTTTTTTACTCAAAATGTGAGTATTACCAAGTCAACTTGTGTTCTTAAAACAATGACAATAAACATAGTTTTATTAGGTTGAAATAATTTGTTGTGTACTTATTTTTCTGTTAACTTATTATGGATTGAAAACTGAAAACCTTAATGCACAGTAACTGAACTCAATATTTTTAAGTTCTGGTAACTTATTATTATAAAAAAATTTACAGTGTAGTCTTGCGATCAATCAAAACTTATTTACACGATATACCTCACATTCACCCTCCATTCACATCCTGGTGTTCTCCTGGTGTTCTCCATTAGGCCTGTAGGTGGAGCTATGACAGCACACGTACAGTACACACACCGATGGAAAAAAATGAATGGGCAAATGTGAGTGAAATGGTCGCACTGTATGCAGCTGTTTGTCTGCATTGCATTCCCCCCCCCAACTCAGATTTAGGGTTGATACAACCATCATAATAATATTGTTAATAATAATAATAACAATAATGATGTAATAATGTAAAAATGTTCATTAAAAAGACCTGATTATGAGAAAAAAAATTACGATGCATGGAATATTGTTGAGGCACACTAGTTACAACTATATTTCAAACAGGCACTCCATGTCAAAAAGGTTGCTGACCCCTGATCTAGAACAATAAAGACTTTATACATCTAGAATAATGAATAAATCTGTGGTCATGAAGGTCCTGGAGCGCTTTGTCCTGGCCCACCTGAAGCTCATCACAGATCCTGTGCTGGACCCGCTGCAGTTCGCGTACAGAGCCAACAGATCCACAGAGGATGCTGTGAACATGGCTCTGCACTACACGCTGGAACATCTGGACTATGCGGGCAACTATGTCAGGATCCTGTATGTGGACTTCAGCTCGGCCTTCAACACCATCCTTCCACCCATCCTGGAGCACCAGCTATCCCTGCTGCAGGTGCCGGCCTCCACTCGCAGGTGGATTACCGACTTCCTGTCCAACAGGTCTCAGCGGGTGAGGCTGGGGAAGAGCATTTCCAGCTCTAGGTCCACCAGCACCGGTTCCCCGCAGGGCTGCGTTCTATCCCCACTACTGTTCTCCCTGTACACAAACAGCTGTGCCTCTCTGCACCCCTCGGTCAAACTCCTGAAATTCGCTGACGAAACCACCCTGGTGGGTCTCATCTCCAGGGGGGACGAGTCGGCCTATAGGAGGGAGATCGAGAGGCTGCAGAGCTGGTGCAGCTGCAACAACCTGGAGCTCAATGCTCAAAAGACAGTGGAGATGGTAGTGGATTTCAGGAAGAAAGCAGCCCTGCCCCCTCCCATCATACTGGGAGGCACTCAGGTGACCTCCGTGGAGTCATGCCGATTCCTCGGCATGACCATCTCCCGGGATTTGAAGTGGGAGCTCAACATCACGGGCCTGCTCAAGAAGGCCCAGGGGAGGATGTTCTTCCTCCGGCAGTTGAAGAAATATAAACTGCCGAGGACCATGATGGCCCAATTCTACACGGCCATCATTGAGTCCATCCTCACCCACTCCATCATCTCCTGGTTCCCTGCTGCAGCGGCAAAAGATCTTGCCAAGCTGCAGCGGGTGATTCGCTCCGCGGAGAGGGTGATCGGCTGTCCCCTGCCCTCCCTCAGGTCCCTGCACGACTCCAGGGCGCTGAAGAGGGCGAGAAAGATCATGGCCGACCCATCCCACCCCGGTCACAGCCTCTTCACCCTGCTCCCCTCTGGGAGAAGGCTGAGGATCCCAAAGGCTGTGAAAGCTCGACACAGACTGAGCTTCTTCCCCTCAGCCGCCAGGCTGATCAATGCCTCAGGCCCCCCCCCCCCCCTCGGTACTCGGTATTTATTGATTAATCCCCCACTGCACTGTTTTCGTTTCTTGTCTGTGTTGGTGTTTGTTTACTGTGAAAAAAGAAAGAATGCATACACTGTATTGCTGCAACAATTACCAATGTGTTTTACACAAATGGCTCAATAAAGGAATCTGAATCTGAATCTGAATCTGAAGACTTTATTCATCTAGAATAATGAAGACTTTATTCATCTAGAATAATGAAGACTTTATTCATCTAGAATAATGAAGACTGTATTCATCTAGAATAATAAAGACCTTATACATCTAGAATAGTAAAGACTTTATTCATCTAGAATAATGAAAGTACTTTATTCATCTAGAACAATGAAAATACTTTATACTTCTACTGTACTTCTACTTTATACTTCTATGTGTTTCTTTTAGACCCATTACATATAAAACAGGTTTAACTGTAATGTCTTTCTCTATAGACCCATAATATATACGCCAGGTATTAACTATATAATGTCTGTAACTGAGGGGTACAATTCCCTGACTGTATTACTAGATATGATACTTACTACCACTACCTTTGTACTTAATATTCGGCCACCCAGTACACGGCATAAATATATTATCATGAACACTCTCACGTAGATGAAACGGATCCAACACAAATGTACGAATTAGAAACAGGTCTTTATTTCCTACACAGCGATGGTGTGTAGAATAAGCACTTAATCACTTAATTACATTTATGAATTGAAATAGTATGCACTTTTATGGCAAGGAGTATTCGTCGGTATATCAATAGATAATGTCCAATCTCTGAAGGCGCAGGTGGTAAATATACGACCTGGAATAGTTAAGGAATAACAGCAATGATACTTTAATGATTATAGGCTGGATACACTAGAGGGGGTTAATCCGGTCGCTTGTAAGCCGACAGGAGTAGGAGGGGGGGGGGGTAGAATCCAGCTGCCTCGTCCGGCCAAGGGTATCCCAGGTGAACCCACTGTAGTGCCGTTCAATGCGCCGGCGATCCTTGGACCACAGATGAAAGCAGGTGGACTCTTTGTGGGCCGGCTCTCTCCGGTCCACGGGGGAGAGATGTGGAGAGACCTCGTCTTGCAGAGCGTCTCCTCACCTTGCGTCCTCTCCAGGGGGGGGGTTCCAACACACGGTAGTGTCGGGGGTCTTTATCCATAGAATAATCAAAGTATCCAAAGCATAATCCGTGCCTGGGAAGGCGGGCTGTCGTCGGTAGAATAATCCGGTATACAGGTCCACTCGCTCGTCGGCTCTGGGGCTCCTCGGGTGCAGCTTCACATAGGGTCAACCACCCCGGGTAAGCAGCCAGTTCTCTGCCCGAAACGATGGGGTACTGACTACGGTAGTATTCTCACTGCACGAAGCACTATATATTAACAGACTATTATTAGCTTAATAGACTACGTCCAACTCGACGATATAGTGCCAAATATGACTATTCAAATATTAATATACACGATGTCTCAATACCGATGGTAGGCCGAACTTGGCCTTACTCCCACACGTGGCATCGCGGGGAGGCTTTACGTCTGACTCTATTGGAGGGTAAGAAACTGGACTGAAAAGAAAGTCCTACTTTAGTAGCGCAGTATATATACGCACTATGAACAAATAGTCCCATTAGTGGTGCGGTAGCCAAATTCCTACGCGGAACTAGGACTTGTTCGTACATGTCGAGCGGTACGTTTGAACTGGGTCTGAGGGGTATGGCAGCCTGGCACCAAGGTCTCGACCAATAGTAGAATGGAGACTATTATGGGATGTTCAGTAGGCTAGAATGGATATTCAATGCATATTGTACAAGGAATATACAAGGGATATCAGGGAATATTAGAGAATATACAAATACAATTAAATATATATATATAAATAAATATATATATTCGGTTTAATCTGGCCCTTCACAACAGCCACCCCCTGAATAGGTCCCAGACCTAATCAGTTAAACAGAGACAGATTAATCGCGTTGTCTATTTACACATAAGGGTTTGCTGTAGGGGTCAGTCAACTTCACAAAGTCATAGGGTTGTAGGGTCATGGTCATCATCGATTGTGTCTGGGAGTCGAGGCAGTTCTATGAGCCTTGCCACGGGACGGGTGTAAGTGCGACCCTGGACGAGCACTTCAGCTGCTCGGACCTTGCCGTCGGCACCGGTGATCACTTTGCTTACGCGGCCGGCCGGCCACATAGCTCTGGGCAGTGATTGATCAATAATCATGACGACTGTTCCTTCTGTCAAATTGTCTCTCTCCTTTACCCACTTCTGGCGGGTCTGTAGAGACGGTAGGTAGTGCAGTAGGAAACTGTTCCAAAACTTGTCGGCTAATACTTGGCTGTACCTCCACATTCGTCGGCCGTTCGCTTCTTCAGGCCGGTACATTGTCTGGGGTAATGTGGGATCTAGCCGCCCCATCAGGAGTGTGTTGGGGGTAACTGGGTCGATATCCGCCACATCACTGGAGACATATCCGAGGGGCTTCGAGTTAAGTACTCCCTCAATCTCCGTGAGGACTGTCATTAGGACTTCTTCCGCCACAGTCTGGGCCCCAAGTACTGCGTACAGGGCTGTCTTTATGGAGCGCACTTCTCGTTCCCAAGTGCCACCGAAGTGGGGTGCGTTTGGGGGGTTGAATTGGAAATCAACCTGTGCTGGAGCGAAGTGGGTCTTAAGTTCTGGGCCCATAGCTTGGAAGCTCTCTCTCAGCTCTCTTTCGCCGCCTTTAAAGTTTGTCCCATGATCGGACAATAGGGTAGACGGTCTTCCTTTCCGTGATATGAATCTACGGAAGGCCATCAGGAATGAGTCTGTGCTCATGGTCGGGAGAAGCTCGATGTGTATCGCTCTGGTGGTCATGCATTTGAATACAATACCCCACCGCTTCTCGGTTCCTCTTCCTTTCTTTATGTGCAGCGGGCCAAAGCAGTCCATACCCGTTGAGTGGAATGGCTTGTCACCGATTCGGAGGCGACATGGAGGAAGGTCAGCCATCCTTGGTATGCTGGGCTGCGCGCGCCCCTTGCGGCAGTCTAGACATGTTCGTTGGAAGCGTCGTACCGCCTCTCTTCCTTGTAGGATCCAGTAACGACGTCTGATTTCCGCGAAGACTCTTTCTGCTCCTGCGTGATGTACATCCTCATCGTATTTCTTTATAATCAGCTCTGTGACCTTGTGTCGGCTGTTCAATACGATCGGGTATTTAATGTCATCCGGTAGATTGGGGGCTCTGCGTAGGCGACCACCCACTCTGATGAGGGTGTGAGCGTCGCTCTCGGGGGCCAGGTGAATGAATCTGCTGTCGGATGGGACGGGCTTTCCTCCCTGTAGACAGGCCAATTCATCGGGGAACGAGTCTCTCTGGGCTCGCTGCAGTAGAAGCAATTCTGCTTCCTCGTAGTTAGCCGCTGACATATCAGCGGGGGACTTGCACTCCGGGTGGTACCGCAGGAATGTTCTTTGTTGTGCACTCTCTATGGACGTGCAATCGTTTATGTTAGGGTCGGTGGAGGCTACGGTGCTCAATCCACAGAACACAGACTTCTTAATTTCCACCTCCTCTGGACTTGCTTCCCTCGGGATAGGCATGGGCCACTGTCCTTCCGGGAGTCTTAGGAATGCGGGGCCGTCACTGTAGACATTGCGACGGGTGAGGTCATCCAGGGGCATCCCCCGGGTGATGACGTCAGCTGGGTTCTGTTTTGTATCAACGTAGCGCCACTCTGTTTCTCCGGTTAACTCTTCGGTTAAGTCTTGAATCTCGGTGACTCTGACTCCCACGAAGACTTTGTACTTGCATGAGTCCGATTTGATCCAGGCGAGTACCGTCGTGGAATCTGACCACAGGATTGTTCTAGACACCGGTATGGTGAGCTCACGTTGGATGAGCGTGGCTAGGTGCGCTCCGGCTAGGGCTGCGCAGAGCTCTAGACGTGGGATAGATTGTTGCTTGCGTGGGGCTATTCTCGAGCGGGCGAGGACAAATGCTGTGTAGATCTCTCCCCCTTGGTCTTGGGCCCACAAGTAGGCTACTGATCCGTATGCGACCTCTGAGGCGTCACTGAAGACGTGCAAGTCCATTTTACATGTCTCTGGCCTCACCGTGGGTGGGAAGTAGCTTCGGCGCATATTAACGCCTGGGAGTGAGTGGAGCTCCATCTCCCACTCTCTCCAGGTGGATGCAAGGTGTGCGGGAATGGGGTCGTCCCAGCCCTGGTCCTTGTCCCACAATGCTCGTACAATCATTTTTGCCCTGGTGGTGTACGGTAGAATACATCCTAGCGGGTCATATTGTCGGGCGAGTGTTGTGTACACACTCCGTCTGGTGGTCGGCGCCGCCGCCGGCCTTCCCTGCTCCGTAGTCAGGGGCTTGTGTCTGTAGTGAAGCGAATCTGTTTTGAATCGCCACACCAATCCCAGGGTCATCTCCTGGGCTTCTCCCGGGATTGTAGCCATCCAGGTCTCGCTGCTGGCTGCCTTGTCCTCGGAGGAGAGGCTGCGCAGTACTTGCGGATCGCTGCTGGCCCACTGCCTGAGATCAAAGCCGCCTTTGATCAATGAGGCGCGGAGTTTAATCAGGAGAGCCTCGGCTTCTTCCTGGGTTGAAAGGCTTTGTAGACAGTTGTCTACGTAGAAGCTGTTCTTTACGCTGTGTCGGACCTCTTCGTCCGCTGCTGGGTCCTCTGCTACATGTTTCTGTAGTGCAAATGTCGCACAGCAGGGGCTGCACGTCGTTCCGAAGGGGAGGACTTCCCATTGGTAGATGGCTGGGTGCTCATCTCCTGGCTTCTCTCTCCATAGGAACCGTAACAGGGGCTTGTCCGCCTCTACTAATCTCACCTGCAGGAACATTCCTTTAATGTCCCCGCTGATGGCCACCTTTTCCTGGCGGAAGCGGAGTAGAACGCCGAGTAGGGAGGGGCCGAGTGTGGGACCGGGCAGTAACTCTTTATTCAGATTTTGGGATCCGATCTGGTAGCTGCAGTTAAATACTATGCGGTCTTTACCGTTGTGATGGACCTTGTGGTGGGGCACGTACCACGATTCAGTGGTCTGGTCAGCCTCTTTAATGTCCATCTTTGTGACGTGTCCCGCTGTGATGAGCTTCTCAATCTCAGCGCGGTATACACTCTCTTGGGCGGGGTTCTTGGCTAAGCGCCGCTCCGTGTTCAGCAGGTACCGTTCTATGGCGTCTGTCTTGGCGTGGAAAGTAGGCATTCCTTCTCGCCGCAGGAGTGGCGTGGCGTATCTCAACACGCCGTTGACCGGGACTCTCTTGGTCCCTGTCTCGAGGAGGTGAATGGCGTAAATGTCATCTTTAGAGCGAATGTCTTTCTTTCCATTCTTAAAGGGCATTTGTTCCAAGCTCCATAGCCGCTCTACGTGTTGCAGGAGTGCGGTTTCTCCCTCTGTGACTCGGGAGTGGAGACATCTAGTGGCTGTACTTTGGTTGAGAGATTTGGCGAGCGGGCCTTGGAGAGTCCATCCCAAACGGGTCTCGACTGCTGCAGGACAGCCTCGGGGTCCGGTATGAACCCGGTCTATCGGGACAATGAGGTCTGCATGGTCGGAGCCTATCAACAGGGTCGGCATAGCATTGTCTATGAGCGGGATCGGTAACTTGCGCAGATGTGCATATTTCTCCATCAGCTTGGCGACGGGGTATGTGTACCGCGACAGTCCTATTTCTTGGCTGGTGAAAGCGTCTGCAATCTGGTACCGTCGCTCAGGCTGGCCGCTTGCTGCGATAGAGAATGAGACATTCTCGCCCTTTATCGTCTTCAAATCTCGTCTTATTGTCCGAATTGTCATTTGGGTTTCGCTTCCCCGCAGCCCTAGCTGGGCCGCAGCGGAGGCGAGCAGCAGGGTCTTCTCTGACCCGTCATCGAGGACGGCGTAAGTGTCCAGGACTTTATTCTGGTAGCTTAGTGTCACACGCACTACTTTTAGGAGTACTCGGGCTCCACTGCTGCTGGCGGGATCGATGTACATGACGCTCGCTTTGCGGCTGGATGGTGCAGGTGAAGGGCGCCGTCTGTTACTGTCGTGAAGTATGTCCAGATGGGCTCCATCGCACTTGGTGCACCTTTTCTTTAAGCGGCATTCGGCTGCCATGTGTGAGCGCGCACAGCGAAAACAGCGCTTGTTGGACTTTATCCATTGACCTGCTTCCTCCGCGTTCAGCTTGGGGAAGGAGTCACATTGCGCTAGCCAGTGTTCTTTCTCACAGTAGGGGCACACTATCTTCCACTTCTCCGTTCTGGAGGGGGTACTGTGGCTCCTGCTGCTCGGTACTGACTCCGATTGGTGCATCACAGTCACCGATCTTCTTCCATCATTTAGTCGTCTGGTTCCTTCTCTGGAGC
Organism: Notolepis coatsorum; assembly: GCF_963971535.1. Classification (NCBI taxonomy): domain Eukaryota; kingdom Metazoa; phylum Chordata; class Actinopteri; order Aulopiformes; family Paralepididae; genus Notolepis; species Notolepis coatsorum. Next base: position 95,025,829 of record NC_140179.1, on the reverse strand, counting down.
CAGGGGTGCTCCGTCCGAATGTATCTAGCCGTAGGCTGCTGACTTCTCTCGCCAGGAAGTCTGCTAGATCGAGGAGGTTCGGTTCGGGGCCATTCGGGTCTCTGTGGTCCCTCTGCCGCCTAAAGCGCTCCTGACGAGCGGGCGGCAGCTTCTCCAGGATCCTTTCCACATTTGAGTTGGCGTAAAGTTCATACTTCCCCTTCTCTCTTTGCGCTCCCAACATCCCTACCAGGGACTGCACTCTGATGGACAGGTCGTCCAGTGCTCGATTGTCTATTGCTGGGGGTAAGCGGTCGATGTGTCGGATCTCCTGGATCACGTAATCCCATATGCGCCCATACCTCTGGTCCAATGCTACCAGCGCTGCTGTGTATGGGGTGGTGGAAGTCGCGTAGGCGAGCGCTATATTATGTGCGCGGGGCACCTTTAAGTGCTGCAGTAGGATGGCGTATTTGTGGCGTTCATCCAATACATCCACCAACATGGTCTCCAGACACATGCGGAGTTCTGTATACTGGGCCCGGTTCTCTTGGGTGAAGTCGGGTACCATAGGCGTGCCAATGTATGACGCTGACTGTGGATACATCGGCGAGCGTTGGGGGGGAGGCCTCCTAGGCGAGTCTCCTCCCGCTCCTTGGTATGGGCTGGTACCGGCAGTGTACCATGGCCCGCTTGTCCAGGTGCTGTTCCTCGGTGCGGGTCGTGCGTCGTGCTCACCCGGGTATAGAGTCGGGGGTCTGTAGCGCAGCTCCGCGGGAGTATAGCCTGGGCTGTACCGGACCTCCTGGTCCGGTAGAGTACTGTGCTGTCTTCGGGCGCGGTTCTCCTCCTCTTCCTCTTCGTCTTCAGTTAGGTCATCCAGTGCTTGTAGTCTCTGGTTTAGCCTCTCCACAGGATATGCTGCTCCTTCCCGGTTGCTAGGTCTCGCTTGGACCGGTGGGGGGAGGTGGTCTGTGGGGGGTATAGACCTCGTCTGTTGGTCAAGTTCAGGGTTGTTTACTCGGCTAGGGGATGCCGCCCTGGAGGTGTGTCTAGACGAGTTCCTGGAGCCTCTGGCGGAGGGAGAGGGTGTTGTCCGTCTGATCAGCTGTTCTATTAGTTGCGCTTGCTGTCTGTCGCGCTCTGCGTCCCGTAGAGCACCAGCAGCTGCTCGCTGGCTGTCTGCTCGGTCTCGGGCCACATTCTCTTCCATCTGAATGCGTCTTATTTCCAGGCGTATGTGCTCTTCTTCGCTCCGTTGCTGTAGCTGCAATCGATCGCGTTCACCCTGCAGTCTATCGCGTTCAGTAGAGGCTTTCAGGCTGACGAGGAATGCCTGCTGTAGGGTCCTCTCTGTCTCGCTGGGAGAAGGCGGTTGTATAGGGGAGCCTTCCCTCGGGGTACTCCTTGCGGAGCCTTGGAGCTCTATCTCCACGGTGCTCTCCCCGTCTTCTTCCGTGCCGAGTTCTCTCTCGGTAGCGTTGTATTCCTCCCGGGACTCATCGGGGACTACTTCTTCAGTACTGGCGGGGTGTGAAGTCATGTCTGGTTCCCACTGGTCCCCACCGTGAACTTGGTCAGTTACATTAGAGCCCGTAGGGGCCTCTATGGTCGGGGTAGTCTGGGCGTTGGGGTTAGACATACTTTTACTTTCTAGTTTTACCGCGTTTACTGTTAGTAGAAGACTAGGTTGTTGACTGACAGCGTAAGCCTCTAAGTACTGAGGGAGCCGTCGTTCGCGCTGCGGGCGTTGGTTAGGAGGATCGTTTCGTGGAGTGTTCATCATAGGCCATTTCAATATTAATAACACTATATTAATATTACACTGATTACCCTCCGGCTCGAAGGACCAATTGTAACTGAGGGGTACAATTCCCTGACTGTATTACTAGATATGATACTTACTACCACTACCTTTGTACTTAATATTCGGCCACCCAGTACACGGCATAAATATATTATCATGAACACTCTCGCGTAGATGAAACGGATCCAACACAAATGTACGAATTAGAAACAGGTCTTTATTTCCTACACAGCGATGGTGTGTAGAATAAGCACTTAATCACTTAATTACATTTATGAATTGAAATAGTATGCACTTTTATGGCAAGGAGTATTCGTCGGTATATCAATAGATAATGTCCAATCTCTGAAGGCGCAGGTGGTAAATATACGACCTGGAATAGTTAAGGAATAACAGCAATGATACTTTAATGATTATAGGCTGGATACACTAGAGGGGGTTAATCCGGTCGCTTGTAAGCCGACAGGAGTAGGAGGGGGGGGGGGTAGAATCCAGCTGCCTCGTCCGGCCAAGGGTATCCCAGGTGAACCCACTGTAGTGCCGTTCAATGCGCCGGCGATCCTTGGACCACAGATGAAAGCAGGTGGACTCTTTGTGGGCCGGCTCTCTCCGGTCCACGGGGGAGAGATGTGGAGAGACCTCGTCTTGCAGAGCGTCTCCTCACCTTGCGTCCTCTCCAGGGGGGGGGGTTCCAACACACGGTAGTGTCGGGGGTCTTTATCCATAGAATAATCAAAGTATCCAAAGCATAATCCGTGCCTGGGAAGGCGGGCTGTCGTCGGTAGAATAATCCGGTATACAGGTCCACTCGCTCGTCGGCTCTGGGGCTCCTCGGGTGCAGCTTCACATAGGGTCAACCACCCCGGGTAAGCAGCCAGTTCTCTGCCCGAAACGATGGGGTACTGACTACGGTAGTATTCTCACCGCACGAAGCACTATATATTAACAGACTATTATTAGCTTAATAGACTACGTCCAACTCGACGATATAGTGCCAAATATGACTATTCAAATATTAATATACACGATGTCTCAATACCGATGGTAGGCCGAACTTGGCCTTACTCCCACACGTGGCATCGCGGGGAGGCTTTACGTCTGTGACTCTATTGGAGGGTAAGAAACTGGACTGAAAAGAAAGTCCTACTTTAGTAGCGCAGTATATATACGCACTATGAACAAATAGTCCCATTAGTGGTGCGGTAGCCAAATTCCTACGCGGAACTAGGACTTGTTCGTACATGTCAAGCGGTACGTTTGAACTGGGTCTGAGGGGTATGGCAGCCTGGCACCAAGGTCTCGACCAATAGTAGAATGGAGACTATTATGGGATGTTCAGTAGGCTAGAATGGATATTCAATGCATATTGTACAAGGAATATACAAGGGATATCAGGGAATATTAGAGAATATACAAATACAATTAAATATATATATATAAATAAATATATATATTCGGTTTAATCTGGCCCTTCACAACAATGTCTTTATAGACCAATAACATATAAGCCAGGTATTAACTATATGTCTTTATAGACCCATAATATATACGCCAGGTATTAACTATATAATGTCTTTCTCTATAGTATAGACCCATAACATATAAGCCAGGTATTAACTATATAATGTCTTTATAAACCCATAACATATAAGCCAGGTATTAACTATATAATGCCTTTATCTATAGTATAGACCCATAGACCCACTCCCCTCTGCTCACCAACAACAAGGCAGTGGAGAGGGTCACAGAGTTCGGGTCTCAGTGTGAGTGAGAGCCTGTCCTGGAGCACCAACACCGCCTCAGTGATCGGGAAAGCTCAGCAACGCCTATACTACCTAAGGAAGCTGAAGCAGGCTGGCCTGCCACCAAATCTCCTTGTCAACTTCTATCATCGTGCGGTTGAGAGTGTGCTGACCTACGGTGTGTCTGTGTGGTTCTCCAGCTGCACAAAGGCAGAGCAAGTGGCTCTACAGAGGGTGGTGAAGGTTGCAGGCAGGATCATCGGGACTCCTCTACCAAACATCACCTCCGTCTTCACCTCCCGCTGCCTCCAACGCTCCAAGTGTATCATCAAGGACCAGTCTCACCCAGCACATCACCTCTTTCAGCTCCTTCCCTCAGGGAGGAATTACCGGTCCATAAATGCTATAAGAGCTCAAGATTTACAAACAGCTTTTCCCCCCAAGCAGTCAGACTGCTAAACTCTCATTGACTGTCCCCTCACGTGCACCATGCACTTTACCTGGACTTGATAACTGATAACTATTATGTTTATCGCTCATCATGCACTTTCAAATATTTCTGTTATATGTACAGTGTTATGTTATGTGTAGTATGGTTGTACTACTACGGTCATGTGGGAGCTCCCCTGAAATGTCCTTCCCCTGAAATACCGGATCTCCTCTCTGGTAAACAAGAATACCCTGAAGACTCTGGCAAGAGCACTCATTCAAGGGTACTACGACTATGCTTGCACCTCATGGTACCAAAGCACCTCAAAGGCGCTAAAAACAAGATTACAAACATCACAAAACAAACTGGTCAGACTACTACTTGACCTTACTCCTAGAACCCACCTCACCCCTGCCCACTTTGACTACCTAGGATGGCTTAGAGTAGACGACAGAGTACAGCAACTTGCAATGGGCCTGGTCTACAAGATACACTATACGACTAAGGTACCCATGTACATGTCAAAATACTTCCCAAAGGTCAGTGAATACCACGACCACAACACCAGAGGAAGCTCAACAAATCATGTTAAACCCAGATTCGGCTCAAACAAGGGACTAAACACGTTTTGCAATTATGCCACATCAATGTGGAACGCCCTACCCAAAGCTGTAAAGGAATGTGAATCCCTACCCACATTCAAAATCGCTCTTAAAGAGCACCTACGGGAGGCTGCAATTCGAAACTGGCCACCGTAAATATCCAAACCCCCCACCCCCACCCCCTCCTAATAGACAGTCTCCTCCCCACCGCATGTATATATTCTCTCCCTGCCATATGTATATTTCTTTCCCACCCACCCACCCCCTCCAAATATACAGTCTCCTCCCCACCGTATGTATATTTCTCTCCCACCCACCCACCCTCTCCTAATGTACAGTCCCATCCCCATCATATGTATATACTCTGTCAGGATCTATGGGTAACAGTACTGTATATTTAAATATCGTATATGTCACAAATGTGATTGATTGATTGATTGATTGATAAGTTTATTAACAGATTGCAGAATGGGTACAGTACAGTACAGCTCAATACATACAATTGTTAAGGGGATGCAGACCAGAGAAAGACTTTCGTCTTGTTTACATCAGGGTCCCCCATTTTCAATTCATCATAACATATATGACACACACGACATACAGATAGACAGTACTGCTACATCTATACATTTATGACATACCAGATGTGCAAATACAGTACTGTTTGTGATACAAAAAGTGTCCAGAAAAGAGTGTATATACATTTGACGTAGAAACTGTACATTGGAGGAGGTTGGGTAGGTGGGGTGGGGTTGGGTGGGTGGGGGGGGCTGTACATTGGAAGTGGGGGGGGGGGGGGGGGGGGGGGGGGGGGGTTGGGTAGGGGGTGGGTTGGGGACACTGTACATTGGAATACTGACAAAGCCATACTTGGTCATTTACTGTACAACTGGGTTAGGACATTTGTAGGGGCCAGTTTCGAATTGCAGTCTCCCGTAGGTGTTCTTTGACAGTGTTTTTGAAAGTGGGTAGGGATTCACATTCCTTTACAGCTTTGGGTAGGCATTCCACATTGATGTGGCATAATTGCTAAACGTGTTTAGTCCCTTGTTTGAGCCAAATCTGGGTTTAACATGATTTGTGGAGCTCCCTCTGGTGTTGTGATCATGGTATTCACTGACCTTTGGGAAGTATTTTGACATGTACATGGGTACCTTGGTCGTGTAGTGTATCTTGTAGACCAGGCCCATTGCAAGTAGCTGTACTCTGTCGTCTACTCTAAGCCATCCTAGGTTGTCAAAGTGGGCTGGGGTGAGGTGGGTTCTAGGAGTCAGGTCAAGCAGTAGTCTGACTAGTTTGTTTTGAGATGTTTGTAATTTGGTTTAGAGTGCCTTTGAGGTGCTTTGGTACCATGAGGTGCAAGCATAGTCGTAGTACCCTTGAATGAGTGCTCCTGCCAGAGTCTTCAGGGTATTCTTGTTTACCAGAATCGAGTTCGTTGGCTGACTTTTTTTATTACATTGGATGCCATTTTGTCACAGGAAAGATTAGCGTCTAGGATGGAACCCAGGTAGGTAATTTCATCTCTCCTTGTGACAATATTGTCTCCCACTGTAACTGAGAAGCCGTCGGTCTTGCTGAGTTTGTTATTTGAACCGAAGAGAATGGACTCTGTTTTGGCCATGTGTAATGATAGTTTGTTATCGGCGAACCATATGCAGATTCTGCCTAGTTCTGAGCTGAGGGTTTTTTCAACCTGTAACTTGTTCTTGTCAGAGACCAGCAGGGCTGAGTCGTCCGCAAACAGGAACAAGTTGCAGTCACAAGCTGACGACATGTCATTTGCATAAATTAGGAACAGTAGCGGTCCTAGTATGCTTCCTTGTGGAACACCACAGCTCACTGGGAGGGGGGGGGGGGGGTAGGGTAGCGTTTACCTCCACCATGTAACAGTACTAAATACCTGTATGTCCCTATGCCATAAATGTCATGTATATGTCATAAGTGTCAATATGAATTGAAAATGGGGGACCCTGATGTAAACAAGACAAACGTCTTTCTCTGGTCTGCATCCCCTTAACAATTGTGTGTATTGAGCCGTACTGTATTGTACCCATTCTGCAATCTGTTAAATAAAGTTTTCATTCATTCATGCTGGATACAAGTTGAAAGTCAATGGCTTCAGGTTCTCAGTCGATTTATTCAGCAGGGCATCAGCGGTAGAATACAGCAAATTCACAGGATACAAATAATCTCTCAGAATGACACAGACAACTTGGTTCTGTCCAGTGTTCCATGGTGTCGAGACTGCTCAGTATTTAAACACTTTCTCGACCCACGTACCTAGTACTGGATTCGACTAGTCCACATAGCATAATGACAATACATTTATTTGATCACAAAGGCTGACTTTCGTTCTAGACATTAACATGGTAATTCACTCATTCTGGCTCCTGTGTGGAGTGTAATCTTGTTCCACCGGTATGTGGGTCTTCAATAGTTTTAGTTCTGTGTGTGTGTGTCTAAGTGTGTGTCACCTGTGTCTAGTGTGTGTGTGTGTGTGTGTGAGAGTGTATGTGGATTCATCTTCCAAACACCCTACTGATCACCAACTGTAAAATGTTATTAGCATAGTGTATCTTATCACAAGCCTCGACAAAAGAAAACCACTTCAGTGACAGTATGCATCAAGCGAGTTTGACCGGGCGGGACAGATCCCTCATACATAGTCAGTGAGACGCATGTGTGACCGAGATATGCAAACGTCTCTGTGCATAATGGCCCCAGTGTGTCTCAGCGAGGTGACATTTTCGTGGCGTTCTGGAAAAACCGGTCGCCGTCGCCCCAAACTTCCACCTCCCAACGTGAAGCTCCAGGCACGCAGTGTGACATCATCTGCGCTCATCAGCAGGATGATTGGGGCCTAACGGCGCTGTTTGGTGGCGTTATTATGAATGAATGATGTCTTTATCAACCGGCATTAGTCTTTATTATTGTAATTATTATGCTATTGAGAGACAAAGGCAAAATCTGACAGGGTTTTTCCTCTTCATTGACATTTAAGTGGCTACAAAATGTGCAATAATCATATTAAATAAATTACAGCCTTAGTTTATGAGAAGGAAACTGATCAAAAGAAATAGCCTGTGCAGCCTATGCCAATACATACACAATATAAAATATAATAAATTGGCTTATATTCAAACAAAATAGTCTCTTTATACAGACTTAATCAAAGTGAAATAACCTTTTTGATTGCTGAAAACGCAAAACCTCCTATCTGCAACATTTCAGATTTTCTGATTTCACTTTGGATGATGAGAAACCTCCTATCTGCACCTATTCAGTCTGTCTGCAAGATATTTTCCAAAAGCCAAAAGCAGTGTATTGTACTGGGTATTAGGGATGTCCCGATCCGATCACGTGATCGGGATCGGGGGCCGATCACGTGATTTTCAGAAGATCGGGATCGAAAATTTTTATTTATTTTTTATCTGGATTTTTATTATATATTTTTTTACCTTTTTTTTTTTTTATTCAACAAACATGACCATGTTCACGTCTTAAACTCATACTGAGGCCTTAGTTTTGGTTTTAAATTTCATATCATTAATTTATTTTTTGTCACACAGAGCAGAAGAATTTTGCCAAAACAAACGCATTTCCTTTGATTTAATTATACATCAAATGATTTATGTCAAGGATGAGGGACATCCACTAGTTGCAGAACTTGCAGTCACCTGATTTTTACAGACGATGGCGCCATTGCTCTCATGAAGCAGCAGGTTGGAGGCGGAGTTTTTAGATTACTCCGGTTGCAATGCCTCGCTTGAATGAAGTTAACGTCAACATTCAGGGTGAATGTAATGGGAGAAATTGGGATGGGAGAACATTTAATTTGAATTTTTTTTGATCGGATCGGGAAAGATCGGTATCGGTAGATACTCAAAATCACATGATCGGGATCGGATCGGGAGCAAACATTTTTTATCGGGACATCCCTACTGGGTATCCTTAAAAAATCTGCATTCTGCAAGATTTTCATATACAAGGATTTGCATTTCAGCCATCGCTTTACATGCCTAATCAAAGTGAAACAGCCTATTTATACAGGCCTAATCAAAGTGAAATAGCCTCTTTATAGAGGCCTAATCAAAGTGAAATAGTGTCTTTATAGAGGCCTAATCAAAGTGAAATAGCCTCTTTATACAGGCCTAATCAAAGTGAAACAGCCTCTTTATACAGGTCTAATCAAAGTGAAATACTATCTTTATACAGGCCTAATCAAAGTGAAATAGTATCTTTATACAGGCCAAATCAAAGTGAAATAGCCTCTTTATACAGGCCTAATCAAAGTGAAACAGCCTCTTTATACAGGTCTAATCAAAGTGAAATAGCCTCTTTATACAGGCCAAATCAAAGTGAAATAGCCTCTTTATACAGGCCTAATCAAAGTGAAATAGTATCTTTATACAAGCCTAATCAAAGTGAAATAGTATCTTTATACAGGCCCAATCAAAGTGAAATAGCCTCTTTATACAGGCCTAATCAAAGTGAAATAGTATCTTTATACAAGCCTAATCAAAGTGAAATAGTATCTTTATACAGGCCCAATCAAAGTGAAATAGCCTCTTTATACAGGCCTAATCAAAGTGAAATAGCCTCTTTATACAGGCCTAATAAAAGTGAAATAGCCTCTTTATATACAAGTGGGTGTCACTTGTGTCTAGTGTGTGTGTGTGTGTGTGTGTGTGTGTGTGTGTGTGTGTGTGTGTGTGTGTGTGTGTGTGTGTGTGTGTGTGTGTGTGTGTGTGTGTGTGTGTGTGTGTGTGTGTGTGTGTGTGTGTGTGTGTGTGTGTGTGTGTGTGTGTGTGTGTGTGTGTGGATGACTTGAAGGAGGAGGAGCTGAAGAAGTTCAGGTTTTATTTGAAGGATAAAGGGCATGGCTACATTCCCATCCCAACAAGCCGGCCAGAGAACGCTATCAGACTGGATATGATGGAGGTGATGGTGCAGACCAATGGTCCTGATGGAGCTCTGGAGACTACAGAGGAGATACTGAAGCTGGTTGGCAGGAATGATCTGGTGGCAGATCTACAAACAGGTATTCTTGTCAGCCTGTCTAGATGAGTTCCAGCTGTCTTCTCTGTTCTGTCTAGATGAGTTCCAGCTGTCTTCTCTGTTCTGTGTAGATGTGTTCCAGCTGTCTTCTCTGTTCTGTGTAGATGTGTTCCAGCTGTCTTCTCTGTTCTGTGTAGATGTGTTCCAGTTGTCTTCTCTGTTCTGTGTAGATGTGTTCCAGCTGTCTTCTCTGTTCTGTGTAGATGTGTTCCAGCTGTCTTCTCTATTCTGTGTAGATGTGTTCCAGCTGTCTTCTCTGTTCTGTGTAGATGTGTTCCAGCTGTCTTCTCTGTTCTGTGTAGATGTGTTCTTACTTATTTTGTCTTATTTGTTCTCCAGCAGTCAGTGATGAGACAGGATCAACCTCCAAAGCATCTGGACCCATTGAAACTGGTAAATTAAATATGAATTCTAAATGAATTGATCCTGATGTACAGTAGGTGGAGAGACTCTAGTGGTGATTGATTTTTGTAAATGATCTGTCTGCTGAATAAAAGTGGCCATTTCTACCTGACAGAAAAGAAACTGGATGAGTTTGACCTGAAGAAATATTCTGCATCAGAGGAGGGTCTTTTGGAACTGCTGCCAATGGTTAAAGCCTGCAGTACAGCTCTGTAAGTATTCTGTCTAGATAATTAACAGCTCTGTAAGTGTTCTGTCATATTTAGATAATGAATTGTTCTGTCTAGATAATATCTAGATAATTAACAGCTCGGTAAGTGTTCTGTAATATCTAGATCATTTAGTGTTCTGTCTAGATAATATGTAGAAAATGAAGTGTTCTGTCTAGATACTATCTATTCTAAGGTGTGCTGTCTAGATAATGTCTAGGTAATATTCCCTTGATTAAATTCTGAAAGTAATTTCTGAAAAAAATGCTCTGAAGATGCTCTGTAATGTAATGTTAAATAGCAACCTCTAGGAAAAAAGCCCTGTTTGGTATTGTACTTTGTTTACATTTTTAGTTTTGGTCTAATGTGTGGGTTGGAGTTTAGTAACTTATTATAGAGTGAATTTCTCAAGACCTCTTCTCCGGAGGCTGAGGTGTGACCAGTAATATCAACCCCTCCCCCTATCCCCACTCAACTCCATCTATACAGGTAGAACAAGGTTAAGAGGTGTAGCAGGTAGATATACAGGTAGAACAAGGTTAAGAGGTGTAGCAGGTAGATATACAGGTAGAACAAGGTTAAGCGGTGTAGCAGGGAGATGTATTGGATTTAAATAATTATAATAATAATAAATACTATTAATTAATTCGCAAATCTCTCCTTTCCGATATAAGGAGCCGTTGAATATGTTTGCACACGGTCCTTCATGCCCTCATAAGTAGCTGGCTGGGCATTTCTGTATGCAAATTCGAACTTCTTATGAGGAAACTTACGAGAATGTCAGTGAATTAGGCTGGGTTTTGTTCCTGTGGATTTGTGGGAGTAAATACTAAATTGGGGTTGACTTAGTATGGAGTACTGTATATTTGCACAGGATCGACTTTGGTTAGTTATATATAATATTGTGCCAGTAATAGACCAAGGATAGTTAGTTATATTTGTACCAGGCTTACAGGTATACACATTTTAACTGAGGCAGACTGCTTTGCCACCTGCATTTCCCTACAGGGGCTAATAAAGGTTTTTCTTGTCTTATTTGAGAGCATCATCAATAATCGGTTTGATGATATTGCGAGTGGATGTACTGGGTCTGTTGCTCAATTTCCCAGTACTACCAACCTATACATGCCATGTACTGGTATCAGCTGTCACATGGCTTCTGCTTGGTAGTCAGTGTAGTGTGAAGGACAACTACAGCTCCACCTTTATCAGCTGGTCGGATGAGAATGGAGTTGTCCTATAGCTCTTTGTGTGCATGATGTTTTGTTTAAAAAAGGGAATATTGCATTTGAGTCTGGGAATGTCCTGTTGCATTTGCTTGCTGTATGTGTTTATGGCAGGGCATCTGGTGCGCGGCACACGCGAGTGTGTGCACTGCAGAGGTGTCGGGTTTCGCTCTCTCTCTCTCTCTCTCTCCCCCCCCCCCCTCTCTCTCTCTCTCTCTCTCCCTCCTACTCTCCAGTGTGTGCAGAGGTGTCGGGTTTCGCTCTCTCTCTCTCTCTCTCTCTCTCTCTCTCTCTCTCTCTCTCTCTCTCTCTCTCTCTCTCTCTCTCTCTCTCTCTCTCTCTCTCTCTCTCTCTCTCTCTCTCTCTCTCTCTCTCTATCTCTCTCAGTCCAAGCATGGCATTGTCAGTATTCCAATGTACCTCCCCCCACCTCCAATGTACAGCCCCACCCAACCCCACCCCACCTACCCAACCTCCTCCAATGTACAGTTTCTATGTCAAATGTATGTCAGTATTCCAATGTACAGTGTCCCCCCCCCCTACCCAACCCCCCCCCCACCTCCAATGTACAGCCCCACCCCACCTACCCAACCTCCTCCAATGCACAGTTTCTATGTCAAATGTATATACACTCTTTTTCTGGATTTTTTTAGTATCACAAACAGTACTGTATTTGAAAATCTGGTATGTCATAAATGTATAGATGTAGCAGTACTGTCTATCTGTATGTCGTGTGTGTCATATGATGAATTGAAAATGGGGGACCCTGATCTACCAGTAGCAGACTGTGTGGGCTGACTGTCACTCAAAGTGCTTATGGGCGGAGCCAGGCCATAACAGCCTGAAATCTTGAAGCTGGAAAATGATGGTTTTGAGTACTTGATTAGAAATATAAAACAATGCATTTTTTTGAAAAAAACCTTACAGATGTCTTCAATAGACTAACAGGAATTGTGTAAAGTTGCCCAAATAGTGCTAGGAATAGCAGTACATAGCCCCCCCAAACTGGATCAGAACTGTAGAAGCTATGGCTGGTACAGACAGCTTTGTGTAGCATCACCCTTGTGCGTTTATGTTTACCCTTAATATTGGTGGAAATTAATTAAATTAAAATACTTGTCGTTGACTGATTTGAAACATATTTGAGAATAGTTGGCCTACAGTATATGTGCGACATTTCATCCAAACTGGATCAGAACTGTAGGAGCTATGGCTGGTACAGACAGACACACAGACAGAATCACAGACAGGAGTGAAAACAATGCTTCCTCTCACCGTGTGCACTGGTGTAATTAATTCATAATTCAATTAATATTATTTTTTTTTATCCACTTTTTCTCCCATTTTCTATATTTTCTCCCATCCCAATTTCGTATCATCCAATTCAACCCTCCCCTGTCACGAACGCTGTTTCTTGCCTCCCACAAGCCGGCTGCAATGTGGACTAAGTCATACATAGCACAAGTCCCCTCCGGTACTTCAGGTAACAGCAGTCGCATCTTTTCACCTGCGCAGCTCAATCTCTCAGTGGCGAGGAGTAACGCGTGGGAGGCTCACGCTGCCCCCGACACTTCCTGATTCTACTGCGCAGGCGCACCAACCGACCTGTAGGAGTCGCTGTCCACAACGCCCGATCCCCACCCATCAGTTTCCCACCCCCTAATACGGCCAATGTGTATTAGTACGGACGACCAGCTAAACTGAAAGCAAATGTGGAGCGCTGGGCTCGAACAGGCAAGCCCAGCGTCTGCAGATTTCGTGGCGAGCGCCTTACCAACTACGCCACGTAGCCGCCCTATAATTCAATTAATATTCATGTACTTTCTCATCCTTTCTTTTCCAAGACAATATTTTACATATTTTTTTTCATCTTCGTTCTATTTTCTTTCTGCTTGCAGGACAGGAAACTCTGTAACTGCAGTTGCTCTACTGAGTGTTAGGGTTAGTTTAATGACTACTGACTACTTTTTACCTGTATAAATAATGAAATATTTCCTGCATGCTGGGTTCATCTTCATTCAGGCTGGAGGACTGTGATCTCTCAGAGGGATCCTGTGAAGCTCTGGCCTCAGTTCTCAGCTCTACCTCCTCCAGTCTGAGAGAGCTGCGTCTGGGTGACAACTACCTGCAGGATTCAGGAGTGGAGCTGCTCTCTGTTGGACTGAAGAGTCCACACTGTACACTGGAGACTCTCGGGTCAGTATTATATTGAGACACATTTTATTCAAAGAAATTTAACAAAATGTAGAATTGTAAAAAGAAAATAAATTTATATTTTTATGTATGAAATTAAGTGATTTGTAAACCCAAAGCTTATAGGTGTATCAACTACATTACAAGGTTCACTCTGTCATTTCCATATTGTAAACTGTTGAGAGCTGATTACCAGAGCTGAGGCTTTGTGTAGCATCACCCTTGTGCGTTTATGTTTACCCTTAATATTGATTTCAATTGACAATGGTGGAAATGAATATATATTTTATTTCTGCTGCAGGACACGAACCCTCTGTAAATCAGTTGTTCTACTGAGTATAGGGTTAGTTTAATGACTACTGACAACTTTGTACCTGTATAAATGAATAAATAATGAAATATTTATTTATTTATACATTCCTGCATGACCACTGCTACAGCACTATATCAGCCGCTTACTGTGCTTTCCCGAGAGTTCTGCTGGGCAAATCCGACCATGCGATGTTGCTCCTCATCCCAACATACCGGCAAAAACTGAAAACGGTCAAATCCAAAAAAACAACACGCGAAATCTGGTCCCCAGAGGCAGTCGACACTCTGAAAGGCTGTCTGGAGTGCACTCTTTGGGACTCTCTCAAATCCACGTGCGACTCACTGGATGAATACACAACAACCGTGACGTCATATATCCGGTTTTGTGTGGAGATGTGCATCCCCACTAAGACCGTCACATCACATGGAAACAATAAACCCTGGTTCAACAAGGACATAGCATCACTACGTAAAGAAAAGAACACAGCCTACATAAATGGAAATAAAGAGCAGTACAAATCTGCAAAATATAAACTACGGTCTGCCATCAGGCAGGCCAAATCAAATCATGCAAAAAAACTGGAAGATCAATTCGCTGCCAACAATCCCAGAGCAGTCTGGAAAACCCTACAGGAAATAACAAACTACAAAAAACGCCCCCCCCCCCCCCCCCCCCCTCACCTACAGATGATGACCCGGACTTCCCTGACAAGCTCAACCACTTCTATGCCCCCCGGTTCGACAAACAGGCCTCATCACCCCCGTTCCCCCACTCCCCCCGTTCCCCCACTCCCCCCGTTCCCCCCCTCCCCCCTTCATGATCCACGAGGACAAAGTGAGAGCTGTCTTCAAAAAGACCAATAAAAGGAAAGCCTCCGGGCCTGACCTCCTCTCCTCTGCAGTGTTCCACTACTGTGCAGACCAGCTGGCCCCCGTCTTCACTGACATCTACAATACATCCCTACAACTCTGTTCAGTCCCTCAGTGCTTTAAGCAATCCACCATCATCCCAGTCCCCAAAACCACCAAAATAACCTGTCTCAATGACTACAGGCCTATAGCCCTTACATCAGTAGCAATAAAATCATTTGAACATCTGGTCCTGGACTACTTCAGAACTGCCACAGAACTCCACATGGACCCACACCAGTTTGCATACCGGACCAACAGGTCAGTAGAGGACGCCATCAACCTGGCTCTTCACCACACTCTACAGCACCTGGAAACCCCCAACACCTACACCCGTATTCTGTTTATTGACTTCAGCTCAGCTTTTAACACCATCTCCCCCAATAATCTGTTCCATAAGCTACAGGACATTGACATCAACCCCACCATCAACCACTGGATCCTCAATTTCCTCACCAATAGAACCCAAACAGTCAAACTAAACAACAAATCATCCCGCCCTCTGACCCTCAGCACTGGGGCCCCCCAGGGCTGCGTCCTTTCCCCTTGGCTATTCTCCCTCTACACCAACCAGTTCACCCCCCTGGACAGCTCAGTCAAGGCCTTCAAGTACGCCGATGACACCACCATCCTGGGCCTCATCTCCAACAACGACGAGTTCATTTACCGACAGGAGGTGGACAGAGCAGTGAGGTGGTGCGCATCCAACAACATCCTGCTCAACACCTCCAAAACCATGGAAATTGCCATAGACTTCAGGACTTAAAAAAAAACACCCATACTCCCAATAACCATCGCAGACCAACCCATAACCCTAACTGATTCATTCAAGTTCCTCGGCACCCACATCAGCAATAAACTCAAATGGGACATTAACACCACTGCCATCATCAAAAAGGCCCAGCAGCGCCTGTACTTCCTCAAGCAACTGAGGAAGTACAGAGTCCAACAACACCTGCTGGTCCAATTTTACACTGCCATAATTCAAAGTATCCTCACCTCATCCATCACAGTCTGGTACGGTTCCACTGACAAACACACCAAACACAAACTCCAACGCATCATCAAGACAGCCTCCAAAATAATTGGCTGTCCCCTCCCCTCTCTGGACTCCATCTACACCTCACGCACAGTCACCCGCTCTGTTAAAATAGTCAATGACCCCTCTCACCCAGCACACCACTTATTCCAGCACATGCCCTCTGGTCGCTACAGGTCCATCCTAACCAGACACACACGCTTCACAAACAGTTTTTTCCCCACAGCAGTCCAAACACTGAACACCCTGGCCCGCCCCCCTTTGCACAGACGGGCAAGCATCTGTCACTTACTGACACTGTTACCGTTACTGTCCTATATGTATTTATGTATATATGTATTTATTGTGGGATTGGGAGGTGGGAGGGGGGCGTTTTTGACGTTTTTGATGTTTGATGTCTGTTTCATGTTTGATGTAACCAGTGCTTAACAATCTGTACCGAAAACAATTACCACCAACCATTGTTGTGTGGCATTAAAGTATCTTGTATCTTGTAAAGTATCTTGTATGCTGGGTTCATTCTGGTTTCCTTCCCATCCATCTTTATTCAGGCTGAAGCACTGTGATCTCTCAGAGAGATCCTGTGAAGCTCTGGCCTCAGTTCTCAGCTCTACCTCCTCCAGTCTGAGAGTGCTGGACCTGAGTATCAACAACCTGCACGATTCAGGAGTGAAGCTGCTCTCTGTTGGACTGAAGAGTCCACACTGTACACTGGAGAAACTCTGGTCAGTATTATATTGAGACACATTTTACTAAAATAAATTTAACAAAATGTAGAATTGTAAAAAGAAAAAGAAAATAAATGTATATTTGTATATATGGAATTAAGTGATTTTAAAACCCAAAGCTTATAGGTGTATCAACTACATTACAAGGTTCACTCTGTCATTTCCATATTGTAAACTGTTGCCAGAGAGCTGATTACCAGAGCTGAGGCTTTGTGTAGCATCACCCTTGTGCGTTTATGTTTACCCTTGATTTCAATGGACAATGGTGGAAATTAATTAAATTAAAACACTTGTCGTTGATTGATTTTAAACATATTTGAGAATTGTTGGCCTATACAATATGTGCGACATTTCATCCAAAGTGGATCAGAACTGCAGAAGCTATGGTACAGACAGACACACAGACAGAATCACAGACAGGAGTGAAAACAATGCTTCCTCTCACTGTGTGCACTGGTGTAATTCATTCCTATAATTCACACAACCTCATCTTGTTCTATGGTTGTTAATAAATCTTTTCTTTTCCAAGACAATTTTTATCTTCATTCTATTTTCTATTTACATTCTATATATTTTATTTCTGCTGCAGGACAGGAACCCTCTGTAAATAAGTTGTACTACTGAGTATAGGGTTCGTTTAATGACTACTGACTACTTTTTACCTGTATAAATGAATAAATAAATAAATATTTCCTGCATGCTGGGTTCATTCTGGGTTCCTTCCCATCCATCTTCATTCAGGCTGAAGCACTGTGATCTCTCAGAGAGATCCTGTGAAGCTCTGGCCTCAGTTCTCAGCTCTACCTCCTCCAGTCTGAGAGTGCTGTACCTGTGTAAGAACTACCTGTACGATTCAGGAGTGAAGCTGCTCTCTGTTGGACTGAAGAGTCCAAACTGTACACTGGAGACTCTCGGGTCAGTATTATATTGAGACACATTTTACTCAAATAAATGTAACAAAATGTAGAATTGTAAAAAGAAAATAAATGTATATTTTTATGTATGAAATTAAGTGATTTGTAAACCCAAAGCTAGGTGTATCAACTACATTACAAGGTCACTCTGTAATTTCCATATTGTAAACTGTTGCCAGAGAGCTGATTACCAGAGTCTAGCTGAGGCTTTGTGTAGCATCACCCTTGTGCGTTTATGTTTACCCTTAATATTGATTTAAATGGACAATGGTTGAAATTAATTAAATTAAAATACTTGTCGTTGACTGATTTTAAACATATTTGAGAATTGTTGGCCTACAGTATATGTGCGACATTTCATCCAAACTGGATCAGAACTGTAGGAGCTATGGCTGGTACAAACAACCTCATCTTGTTCTATGGTTGTTGATAAATCCTTCTTAATATTCATGTACGTTCTCATCCTTTCTTTCCCAAGAAAATTTTTCATGTTCATTCTATTTTCTGTAGCTCACGCCACTGAAGGCCACACATAGACAACTTTTTAGGATTTCTATGACAACCCTTTCTTTCCTTTTTTTTTTTTGATCTTTTTCCCCCTCCATTTTCCTCAGATTTTCTCCCATCCCAATGTTAGTCGTATGCCAATTCCCAATCCCCTTCCTGGTCGCTGCGCACTTACCCCCCACAGTCGGTCTGGGAGAGTGGAGGCTATACACGTGCTTCCTCCGACACACGTCCAGCCAATCACCGCTTCTTTTCACCTGGCAGCGCGGATATTCTCTGAGAGGGCGTAGCGTGTGGAAGGATCACACTATCCCATTCAGGTCCCATCCGCGCTTAGCAGGCGCCCCGACCGAACTGTAGGAGTCGCTGTTTACAACGACCCGGACCCACCCCGCCAGCTTCTCCCACCCTCTATTACTGCCAATTGTATTAGTGTGAACAGCCAGCCAAGCTGGTGACAACCCCGGAGCTGTGAGCTGGATTCGAACAGGCGAATCCTAGCGTCTCCGGGGTTGGTGACGAACGCAATCTCCGCTACGCCACCTAACCGCCCTATGACAACCCTTTCTAGTAATTACTATCAAATGTCTATATAAAGTAAAGTTAGTTAACTTTCTGTAAGCTATTATCACATGATCTTACTTTTTTGTACAGTATAAAACCAACATTTAATAGGAATTTACTGTAAATAGATGGGAAAGTAAAAGCGTATTGCTGACAAGATACTTTTAAAGGGATTTCAAATTGGGTAATTTGAATGTAATTTTGAGTTTTTATACAGCAGTTGGGCTGTAAAAATACAGAGAATATATAGCAAATATCTGTATTAAAAAAATATATTTTTAAATACTGAAAGTTGCCTTATTATCAGATACAGTAAAATGATAAGTATCTTATGTGTTTTTACATATAATTCAATGTAATTTAACATTCAACACAATTAAGCAAATACATGTATTAAGAAAAAGTACCTGTAGAATAACTGAAGGTTTTTACTGTTTTTTTTTATTATATTATTTTCTTTTTTTAACATTATTTAACATTACATTTAAAGTTTAAGAGAAAAAAAACATAAAGTAGCATTATTTTTACATACAGTAAAAGGATATATATTCTAGGTGTTTTACATGTAATTTAACATTCAAGACAATTAAGCAATGGAATAATCCTGTAAAAAAAAGATAATTTCTTGTTAAATAAATTTACAGATTACAACCTTTATTTAATGGTTAATATTTGTATAAAATGTTATTTACTGTATTGTTATGGTATTTACACTTAAAGTAGCAAAACAAAAGTAATCTGTAAAATAATACAGTGCATTTCCCGTGAAAAAACTTTTTTTTACAGTGTAGCTGAGGCTTTGTGTAGCATCACCCTTGTGCATTTACCTGATGCTGCGTGTGTGTGTTTATACCTTTAAGGCTGGATGCTACATTTGCGTGTAGTTAGCTTTAAGACCTGATGCGCCAGACGTTTGAGCGCCAGAACCCGAGAAATCTCGGGTTTTCGATCGTTTTCATAATTTCTTTCTTTTATTTGATTTTAATATTCTATACAGTCTCACAGACCTCAGTGTATCATTGGGACTCATTCTGAGACATCAAGATTGCAATGTCGGCCGAATCATGCTAGGTGGCAGTATCTTATATTTAGTATTTTATATTTGTTGTTTATAGATTTTTTTTATAAATGTCAATGCACATTATAGTAAATTAATGATGTTCAAATAAAAGCCCAACTTGTAATCTATCAAATGGTTTTCATTTTATGTTTCTACCTGCTCCAGAGGCTGAGATATAAAAGGTTTTAGTGAAGATTGACAATTCTGAAAATCTTTCCAAAAAACCCTCAGGTTTTAAGAGATTGTGTAGAATAATTGCATAGGTTTTAATAGGCGTCTTTAGCAGGCGTTTTTAGGTCTAAATGGGTTAATAGTGATTTCAATGGACAATGATGAAAATGTATTCAAATAAGATACTTGTCATTGATTGATTTTAAATATATTTGAGAATTGTTGGCCTACAGTATATGTGCAACATTTCATCCAAACTGGATCAGAACTGTAGGAGCTATGGCTGGTACAGACAGACACACAGACAGAATCACTGGTGTAATTCATTCATAATTCACACAACCTCATCTTGTTCTATGGTTGTTGATAAATCCTTCTTAATATTCATGTACTTTCTCATCCTTTCTTTTCCAAGACAATATTTAAAAAAAAAATAATCTTCATTCTATATTCTATTTTCATTCTATATATTTTCTTTCTGCTGCAGGACAGGAAACTGTGTAAATAAGTTGCTCTACTGAGTGTTAGGGTTAGTTTAATGACTACTGACTACTTTTTACCTGTATAAATAATGAAATATTTCCTGCATCCTGGGTTCATTCTGGTTTCCTTCCCATCCATCTTCATTCAGGCTGAAGCGCTGTAGACTCTCAAAGAGATCCTGTGAAGCTCTGGCCTCAGTTCTCAGCTCTACCTTCTCCAGTCTGAGAGAGCTGCGCCTGAGTTACAACATCCTGCACGATTCAGGAGTGGAGCTGCTCTCTGCTGGACTGAAGAGTCCACACTGTACACTGGAGACTCTCGGGTCAGTATTATATTGAGACACATTTTACTCAAAGAAATTTAACAAAATGTAGAATTGTAAAAAGAAAAAGAAAATAAATATTTATATATATGGAATGTGATTTTAAAACCCAAAGCTTATAGGTGTATCAACTACATTACAAGGTTCACTCTGTCATTTCCATATTGTAAACTGTTGAGAGCTGATTACCAGAGCTGAGGCTTTGTGTAGCATCACCCTTGTGTGTTTATGTTTACCCTTGATTTCAATGGACAATGGTGGAAATTAATTAAATTAAAATACTTGTCATTGACTGATTTTAAACATATTTGAGAATTGTTGGCCTACAGTATATGTGCAACATTTCATCCAAACTGGATCAGAACTGTAGAAGCTATGGCTGGTACAGACAGACACACAGACATAATCACAGACAGGAGTGAAAACAATGCTTCCTCTCACTGTGTGCACTGGTGTAATTAATTCCTATAATTCACACAACCTCATCTTGTTCTATGGTTGTTAATAAATCTTTTATTTTCCAAGACCATTTTTATCTTCATTCTTTTTTCTATTTACATTCTATATATTTTATTTCTGCTTCAGGACAGGAACCCTCTGTAAATCAGTTGTACTACTGAGTATAGGGTTAGTTTAATGACTACTGACTACTTTTTACCTGTTTAAATGAATAAATAATGAAATATTTCCTGCATGCTGGGTTCTTTCTGGTTTCCTTCCCATCCATCTCCATTCAGGCTGGAGGACTGTAAACTCTCAGAGAGATCCTGTGAAGCTCTGGCCTCAGTTCTCAGCTCTACCTCCTCCAGTCTGAGAGAGCTGCACCTGAGTTACAATGACCTGCAGGATTCAGGAGTGGAGCTGCTCTCTGTTGGACTGAAGAGTCCACACTGTACACTGGAGACTCTCTGGTCAGTATTATATTGAGACACATTTTACTCAAAGACATTTAGCAAAATGTAGAATTGTAAAAAGAAAAAGAAAATAAATGTATATATGAAATTAAGTGATTTTAAAACCCAAAGCTTATAGGTGTATCAACTACATTACAAGGTTCATTCACCCTGTCATTTCCATATTGTAAACTGTTGCCAGAGAGCTGATTACCAGCTGAGGCTTTGTGTAGCATCACCCTTGTGCGTTTACGTTTACCCTTGATTTCAATGGACAATGGTGGAAATTAATTAAATTAAAACACTTGTCGTTGATTGATTTTAAACATATTTGAGAATTGTTGGCCTACAGTATGTGCGACATTTCATCCAAAGTGGATCAGAACTGCAGAAGCTATGGTACAGACAGACACACAGACAGAATCACAGACAGGAGTGAAAACAATGCTTCCTCTCACTGTGTGCACTTGTGTAATTCATTCCTATAATTCACACAACCTCATCTTGTTCTATGGTTGTTAATAAATATTTTCTTTTCCAAGACCATTTTTATCTTCATTCTATTTACATTCTATATATTTTATTTCTGCTGCAGGACAGGAACCCTCTGTAAATAAGTTGTACTACTGAGTATAGGGTTAGTTTAATGACTACTGACTAATTTTTACCTGTATAAATGAATAAATAATTAAATATTTCCTGCATGCTGGGTTCATTCTGGGTTCCTTCCCATCCATCTACATTCAGGCTGAGTTACTGTGAACTCTCAGAGAGATCCTGTGAAGCTCTGGCCTCAGTTCTCAGCTCTACCTCCTCCAGTCTGAGAGAGCTGGACCTGAGTTACAACAACCTGCAGGATTCAGGAGTGGAGCTGCTCTCTGCTGGACTGAAGAGTCCACACTGTACACTGGAGAAACTCTGGTCAGTATTATATTGAGACACATTTTACTCAAAGAAATTTAGCAAAATGTAGAATTGTAAAAAGAAAAAGAAAATTAATGTATATATGAAATGAAGTGATTTGTAAACCTAAAGCTTATAGGTGTATCAACTACATTATAAGGTCACTCTGTCATTTCCATATTGTAAACTGTTGCCAGAGAGCTGATTACCAGAGCTGAGGCTTTGTGTAGTATCACCCTTGTGCGTTTATGTTTACCCTTAATATTGATTTCAATTGACAATGGTGGAAATTAATTAAAATAAAATACTTGTCGTTGATTGATTTTAGACATATTTGAGAATTGTTGGCCTACACTATATGTGCGACATTTCATCCAAACTGGATCAGAACTGTAGGAGCTATGGCTGGTACAGACAGACACACAGACATAATAACAGACAGGAGTGAAAACAATGCTTCCTCTCACTGTGTGCACTGGTGTAATTAATTCATAATTCACACAACCTCATCTTGTTCTATGGTTGTTGATAAATTCTTCTTAATATTCATGTACTTTCTCATCCTTTCTTTTCCAAGAATAATTTTTTAATTTTAATTTTTTTTCATCTTCGTTCTATTTTCTATTTACATTCTATATATTTTATTTCTGCTGCAGGACAGGACACTCTGTAAATCAGTTGCTCTACTGAGTGTTAGGGTTACAATGACTACTGACTACTTTTTACCTGTATAAATAAATAAATATTTCCTGCATGCTGGGTTCATTCTGGTTTTCTTCCCATCCATCTTCATTCAGGCTGATGTACTGTGAACTCTCAGAGAGATCCTGTGAATCTCTGGCCTCAGTTCTCAGCTCTACCTCCTCCAGTCTGAGAGAGCTGCACCTGAGTTGGAACAAGCTGCAGGATTCAGGATTGAAGCTGCTCTCTGTTGGACTGAAAAGTCCACACTGTAAACTGGAGACTCTCGGGTCAGTATTATATTGAGACACATTTTACTCAAAGAAATTTAACAAAATGTAGAATTGTAAAAAGAAAAAAGAAAATGTATGTATATATGAAATGAAGTGATTTGTAAACCCAAAGCTTATAGGTGTATAAACTACATTACAGGTTCACTCTGTCATTTCCATATTGTAAACTGTTGCCAGAGAGCTGATTACCAGAGCTGAGGCTTTGTGTAGCATCACCCTCGTGCGTTTATGTTTACCCTTAATATTGATTTCAATTGACAATGGTGGAAATTAATTAAATTAAAATACTTGTCGTTGACTGATTTGAAACATATTTGAGAATTGTTGGCCTACAGTATTGCGACATTTCATCCAAACTGGATCAGAACTGTAGAAGCTATGGCTGGTACAGACAGATACACAGACAGAATCACAGACAGGAGTGAAAACAATGATTCCACTCACTATGTGCACTGGTGTAATTCATTCATAATTCACACAACCTCATCTTGTTCTATGGTTGTTGATCAATCCTTCTTAATATTCATGTACTTTCTCATCCTTTCTTTCCCAAGACAATTTTTTTAATTTTAATTAAATTTGTATCTTCGTTCTATTTTCTATTTACATTCTATTATTTTCTTTCTGCTGCAGGAGAGGAAACTCTGTAAATCAGTTGCTCTACTGAGTAGGGTTAGGGTTAGTTTAATGACTACTGACTACTTTTTACCTGTATAAATGAATAAATAATGAAATATTTCCTGCATGCTGGGTTTATTCTGGTTTCCTTCCCATCCATCTTCATTCAGGCTGGAGGACTGTAAACTCTCAGAGAGATCCTGTGAAGCTCTGGCCTCAGTTCTCAGCTCTACCTCCTCCAGTCTGAGAGAGCTGGACCTGAGTGAGAACAAGCTGCAGGATTCAGGAGTGGAGCTGCTCTCTGCTGGACTGAAGAGTCCACACTGTACACTGGAGAAACTCTGGTCAGTATTATATTGAGACACATTTTACTCAAAGAAATTTAGCAAAATGTAGAATTGTAAAAAGAAAAAGAAAATGTATGTATATTTATATATATGAAATGAAGTGATTTGTAAACCCAAAGCTTATAGGTGTATCAACTACATTACAAGGTTCACTCTGTCATCTCCATATTGTAAACTGTTGCCAGAGAGCTGATTACCAGAGCTGAGGCTTTGTGTAGCATCACCCTTGTGCGTTTATGTTTACCCTTAATATTGATTTCAATTGACAATGGTGGAAATTAATTAAAATAAAATACTTGTCGTTGATTGATTTTAGACATATTTGAGAATTGTTGGCCTATAGTATATGTGCGACATTTCATCCAAACTGGATCAGAACTGTAGGAGCTACTGTATGGCTGGTACAGACAGACACACAGACATAATAACAGACAGGAGTGAAAACAATGCTTCCTCTCACTGTGTGCACTGGTGTAATTCATTCATAATTCACACAACCTCATCTTGTTCTATGGTTGTTGATAAATCCTTCTTAATATTCATGTACTTAATATTCATGCCACATTTAAAAAAATGAAAAAGTAACAAAATGGCTCAATTGTAATATATTTATTATATGTATAGTATTAATAATGCTGAACTCTCTGCAGGCTGGTCCAATGTTGTGTTACTAGGGAAGGCTGTGCTGCTCTAGCCACAGCTCTCGGTTCCAACCCCTCCCACCTGAGAGAGCTGGACCTGAGCTCCAATAACCCAGGAGATTCAAGAGAGAAACTGCTCTCTGTTGGACTGGACAAACTCATGTATGTAAACTGTTGTTAACTCTTGTCTGACCCAGGTACTGTTGTACTGGAGTTCTGGACCAAAACATTGAACAGTGTGGTTTTTAAAACGATCAGTGGAGGGTGAATAAAAAGTAATTTCCACAGAGCGGAGACTGTTCTGGTCAAATCAAGTGCAAAACAACGTTGTCATAATGAATAGTTTATTCTGAATCTAACCTTTTATTGAGTCATGTCAGCAGGCCAGCTAACAAACTACAGTTGGAACGGTTCACGTAAATGAATAAGTTAGGGTTAGCTTTTGTGGCATGTATGAGTACCTCAATTCTCAATTAAATCAAAGAAAATGGAAAACAATAACTTAAGATTGAAATAACTAATGATGAATTACATAATAATAGTGGGTCTCATTCCCCAATATTTTCCAAAGAGTTCTCTTTGAAGACTTATCTTGGAACCGACTGAGACAGAATCAATGACAAGTTCACTCTGAGTCCCCAACGCGCTGGGAATATGTCTTAAAGGCCAACTTGCAGGTTGTATTTTTGTTCAATAAACAATGTGGACTAGGCCAACAGTGACTTTCATGAAGAAGGGAATTATTGAAATTGACCCAGTTTAGCGTTTTTATCAAACATTTTGTCTGCCCAACACAATCACCACGCACGTGGATATTTTAATCAATGGTTCATAACGTGCGTGTGTAATCGAAATGCTGACGTCACGTGAGGTGCAGGTGACCAGGGGGCTCTGAGAGTCACACACAGCTAGTGGCAGGCAGAGAGCCTTGCTACTACTAGCCGAGGAGTAATGAATGAAAATGTATCTGTTTCACGGTCACCTAACAACACTATTGCTCCGTGATAATAGCATCCATCTCTAAAGCTAACCACTATTTGTAAAAGCCACAACCACGTTACCATATTTGTAATAATGAAAATCATTGTGTCGTTGTACATAGTGTATACACCGTTAGAAGCTAGCTAAGTTAGCTAACGTAGCTTAGCTTAGCAGCCAGCATTCTCGAAACTCCTAACATCACCCGATTTAAAATGGTTCTCTCCTCTTTGTATACCTTTGTCCTCACAAGTATTATGTCAGGGAACTTATGGACACGACAATAGTAGTAGTTATAAGGTGTTTGAGCTTGTAGCGTTAGTTAGCTCATAGCTATCGTCACTGATGCACCGAGTGGAGCTAAAGGGGCTACTATCGTATCAACATGCCGGGGCGCATAGCTTGCTAGCCAGCATTCTCGAAACTCCTAACATCACCCGATTTAAAATGGTGTGTGCAGCAGTGCTTTGCCCCACAGGTCTGAGAAGAGGACCTACACATTTTACTCGTTCCCAAAACTCTTTTACATGCACGACAGTAGACAATGATAACGTTAGCGGGGTAACATTAGCCAGAGCCATATAGCCAGCTTGATACTATGACCCGGGGATAAGGCGACAGCCCACAGACCAGTAGCGCTGCTGTACTGAACAACAGGCTGCCTAGTGGTAAATGTAGTTCTTTTTTTACGACATTAAAAACATTATAACTACCTTGTTTCAACCAGTTGTAGCTGGTCCATCAAAGTCTCCGACGATTAAACCCATTTGCGTCTTGTAAGGCGTCCATTTGGATCAAGGAAATAGCTTTCTGCACTTGTCAAAACTCCTTGTATTGGATCAGAAGTAGGGGAAAGATACCCGACGTGACGTTATGGCCCTGATAGCTCTGATAAGCTTTTTAATTTGCTTGTGCATGTTATTCGTGCGTGGACCTTTTTAACCATTTCTGAGTGACATTTCCGGCGTCAAATGGAAAAAAATTATAATTAAATGATATACCAATGATGTAAACTACCCATAATTGATCAGTAGGGTTTAACCTGCAAGTTGGGCTTTAAGTGGCTCAAACGTATGTCTTAAGTGGCTCAAACGTTCGCACCTGTGATATGATCTGATATCTGCGTTGGGGAATGGCATATGTCTCAAACGCGAAAGCGCGTTCCCGTTCAGGTCATTTGCATACAAAACAACGCCTCCAGAGCTCCTTATAATGACGCAGCCGCATGAAAATGGAATGGCGAAAGCGCTTTGCGAGTCTTGCGACCCATCAAAATTAGATTAGATTAATGTATTGGCATCATATATAGTACAGCTCGTGGTACACCTGCCGCAGCGCGCGCGCACACACACACACAAACACACACATGCTCGCGCGCAGTACTGTATATGGATGAATGAATGAAAACCTTAACAGATTGCAGAATGGGTACAATACAGTACGGCTCAATACACACAATTGTTAAGGGGATGCAGACCAGAGAAAGAATGAACGCAGTAATGAATGAACGCAGTATAGGCTTATTATTCCATTAATGACTTGTTTCATTAGGATTTAGTAGATATATATATGCTCTGCCCTACGTACAGTATAGGTACAGTCTGTATACAGACTGTACTTATACTGTACGTAGGGCAGAGCATATATATAGTATCTACTAAATCCTAGTCATATATCTCAGTTATACATCTCCGTTATATATCTGATTTTACACATCTCTGTTATGGATCTCCATTATACATCTCACGCTATGCATCTCTGTTATGAATCTTCATTATAAATCTCCATTGTACATCTCCTGTTATGTATCTTCTGTATTAATCCATAGTTCTTGATACACTTGATTCATTTTCATATGGAATTTGGCTAACTGGACAAACATTTGTGTGCACTGTGTGTGTTTGCTAATGTTGTGTAAAAATGTATGGAAATGCTTCAAATGTAGGAAATATATTCAATGTAACAATATTTTTGCAAAAGTGTGTTTTTACAGCATGTGACATCATTACACACAGGTTTCTATTCACATCAAATCTGTTGGATGGAAACACACTTTCACCGGCATAATTCACATTAATGTTTTTTGAAAACTTCAAATAACTGGCTTAAAATTCAACTGACAAGTGGATGGAAACTTAGCTACTATCTGTTCTTGTTTCTACAGTCTGGACTCTGCTGAAGATTAAATCTGGACCGAGGAAACGTGAGTGTTTGTGTGTGTGTGTGTGTGTGTGTGTGTAGGTGTGTTTGTGTGTGTGTGTGTGTGTGATCTGTGTGTGCGTGCGTGCGTGCATGTGTGCGCAGTGGCATCATTTCAGTAAAAGGCAAGGTATGGCGAGGAGGGGGGGGGATGAAGGGCCCTTGGTGGATTTTTTTTGTCAAATCAGTTGTGCAATAGTCACTTTTGGTGAGTTGTTTCTATACAATTCAGTTATATGACATTTAGGTATGACACAGGACTACACAAGCATTTTTAGTATAGAAATGTGTCAACAGACTAAAGCAGGTAACCACAATATTTTGCATACGAATTATTACTTTTCTTGCAATTGAGCCAATTTTCCTTAGGTACAGTTTTGAGGTGTGTGTTCAACAGAATGTAGTATCAAAAACACATTCACAAAAAGTATGGGTTACTGAATGCTGAACTGCACTATTATAATCACTAACCCAGATCTTACCAGTGTCCCTGTATCACTTGTCTCTGCTGCCCTTTGATTAAAAAAACGTCCCTATGTCCATTTTCCTTTTTTTTGGGCATATTTCACTTAGTCACAGTAAAAGTCACCTAGTAAAAGTGAGATAATTGACAATATCAAAACATGCTAGGGCTTACATTTTTATTTGCCAAGGTATGGCGAGTGCCATACCTTTGCCAAGGTATGGCGAGTGCCATACCTTGCCATACCAAAATGACGCCCCTGTGTGTGCGTGCGTGCGTGCGTTTGGGTGTGTGTGTGTGTTTGTATGGTGATAACTAGTAATGAGGTGTGTGTGTGTCTCCACCAGATTTGTGTCTCCTCTGACAGATGGACACACCTCCACACCTTCTAGAGTCTCCTCTGACAGACGGACACACCTCCACACCTTCTAGAGTCTCCTCTGACAGACGGACACACCTCCACACCTTCTAGAGTCTCCTCTGACAGACGGACACACCTCCACAGCTTCTAGAGTCTCCTCTGACAGACGGACACACCTCCACACCTTCTAGAGTCTCCTCTGACAGACGGACACACCTCCAAACCTTCTACTGCAGCTTCTCTGAACAGCTCTATCCTGATTTAGTGTCTGGTCATCTGGCTCCTCATTGTCTCTGTGTCAGAATGATTTCACTGACCTCTTTGATGTCTAACACACACACACACACACACACGCACACACACACACACACACACACACACACACACACACACACACACAGGCACACACAGGCACACACAGGCACACACACACACAGGCACACACACACACACACACACACACACACACACACACACACACACACACACATATACACACCCACACATGGACATGTATGTAATAACATCCTCTTACATGTTAAATAGATAATTTGATCTTTAAAGGTAACATATACCTCTCTTTTCTTATACTTTTACTATGCCTTTCAATAAGCGATGACAAACTCAAATGTAGCTACAATGCAGATGTTATAATAAAAAAGGCTCATCAGCGTCTGTACTGTCTTCGTAAACTAAACTCCTTTGGAGTCGACCAGATAATTCTGGCAACGTTTTATTCGTCCTTTATTGAAAGTATAAAATGTATCAATCATGCAAGTCTTGGGACCGCCCCTGACCACCAGGTGGGGCTGATTTTTAAATCTATTTCACTTCCTGTATACAAATATGTCATTTTGTGTTGTATGCATGCTTGAGGAAGACCGGTAAGGTCGAAACGTCACATCTACTGCCTTTTTTTGTCTATTAAAACACCTTGGAACTACAAGTGAGTTGCGAGCCCCGCTTTGTTCTTAAGTTGTGAACAGATACCATGATATACATCGATATTGTAAAAAAAAGAAAATCCAGATGATATATAATTTCTTTCATATCAACCAGCCCTAGCTGTTATTAGGGTAGGGGTAAATCCATATATTGTGATATTTTGCGTTTCGATATTATATTGCTATACTAACGCCAAGTATCAACATTTTAAAAGAAAATATATTGCTTGACAATCCCATTCTGCTGCAATACAAATTATTGGAATGAGATGAACAGACTGAAAAGGTAATTTTATTAGATAAAACAGATGATGTACATATATACTGTATTATATAATATAGTATCTGTATTGCATTGATAATATATTGTGGGGCCTCTGGTGATCCCCACACCTAGCTGCTAGGTGCAGATTACAGTTATCTTTTACCTTTTCTTTTTTTTCATAATCTGATTACTGTAATCCAATCCCTGTTTCTTTCCAATCCCTGGTTTATGGGCTATCGAGATCATCTAAAAGTACCATAACAAATGTGGTTAATAAGGAGAGTTTTCTTTAAATATAATCAGTAGACAAGACCAGTCTATCATAAGAAGACACTACAGGCTGTAATATAGCTTGGTAGATATTTCAACTCAGGGTTCTGTTTCGTTAAGGCTTCGCTCAGCACCAGTAGCACTGTACTTCACTTTGTGTACATACACTGAATAAAAAAATTCCACCATGTACCTTTACATCCCCATATTCATAAGATAAGATAAGATAAGATAAGATATTCCTTTATTGATCCCCTTGGGGAAATTCAGGCATCATAGCAGCATGGGGGGGGGGGAGGGGTACAGGTAGTGAAACAACACAGTATACAGGTAGTAAAAGACAACACAGGCAGTGTAAACAAATTGATCAATGTGGTCAATATAATTTACTATCTGACTAGCTGAGGAATATTCACATTATTCACAGTGTCACATAAGGTGCAGTATGCATGAGGTAGTGTTATAATTTACTATCTACTGAGTATACATTAATCAAAGTACCAGGGTAGTCTACTTTGTCCCCCTTGGGTTCCTATAAGTCCCAGGTCAATATCTGGTAGCAGTCGCTGTCGCTGCCCCCTGTTGTGGGGCCTGGAGGCTGCTAGTCGCTGCCCACTGTTGTGGAGCCTGATGGCCGCTGGTATGAAGCTGACCACACCCCCTTCCGCTTACCTTTATAAGCAGGTGTGTGGTCACCTACTCGCCTCCTTCTTCACTTTCACCACAAGGAAGTGCCTCAGTAGATCCCCACTTGACGAGGTTGTTAGCTGAAGAAAGTTGAGACGTGTTTACATTGTGCTTATTTTTTTCTTCTCTCATATATTCGATAGAAAAACCTAAGTCATAATGTCTACTCCGGAGGGTCGTGTTCGCAGCGCCACTCTCCACCAGCGATTCTCCATTTCCACCTCCGTCGTACGTCTTGGAGCGGGGCTGTTGCCTCTCTCGTGGTTGACAGCCATGCCCGGTAGGCGTCCGATGGGTAGTTCACCTCTCCAAGGAGCTGGTGCACCGGTGCCGTCGCCTATGCAATGGCCTGGTTCTGGCTCTGGTTCCTCTGTTTCCGAGGAATCGTCCGCTGTTGGGCGGCCGGTTCCTTTGGTTCCAGGGGATTTGAGACGCAAACTTTTTGCAAAGATGGTGGCTTGCAGACGCGAACGGCCAGGGTTTGGTGAGTTGCTGGAGCCCAGTGAGGATGCGTCGGTCTCTACATGCCCGATGGAAACAGAGGATTACATGGTAGAGGCAGACGGGTTCTTATTTGAAGGCCCGGTGGAAACAGGTATCCCGCCCATCCAGGTAACACTGGAGGGGGGTGAGATGTCTCCTTGGGGCACCTCGTTTGAAGACGTTGGAGAAGAACCTCTGACTCGTCGGCGGGATGCCCTGCTATCAGCCACAGCGGAGTGTGGCTCCTTGACCAGTAGCAGCCTGCTGTATGTGAGGGATGCGGGCTCGGTGGAGGAAAGTCTGCAGGGGGAACTGCAGGCTTTGTTTCCCGAGCTCATGGCGGTGGCGGCAGTCGCAAACGGCGTGCCGCTGCTGCAGCCACTGCCTGTTCCTGTCCCTGATGATCTCATAGGTCATTTATGGCAGCGTCGCCCGGTGAGAGGGGTGGACGTTGTCTACCCATTTTTCCCCTCAATGGGGGCCTATGTTCGTCAGGGCCAGGTGGTGTCCCACATCATAGGCCTCACCCCCGCCTACGTACAAGTTACGCGGGTGGCGGGTTTGGTCGACGGTATGAGGGAGGGCGTGCCACGGCTTGATAGGCCGATGGCCGCGCTACTCTGTCCGGAGGTGGTGTGGGAGCCGTTACGGAAGCCGGTTCCTCAAGGGAAATCGGCTAGGCGGTTGGCATACTGGAGCGACCAGTCATTTATCGCCGGAACACCATCTCTAGCTGCCGCGTCTAACATCGCGCAGCTGGCAAGATTCATGTCCGGGATATTGACGGGCGGCATGGAGCAGAGTGATGTACAACATGACCAGCTCTACCAGGCGGCAGGAGCTGTCCTGCATCTGACTCAGCTGCATGCCATAGCCGCTGGGAAAGTGCGTGCCCTGGAAACTCTGAACCAGCGCCACCTTTGGCTGGAGCAGGCGCGTGTGCCAGAGAAGAAGAGGCTTCCACTTCTGACGGCACCCCTCTCCGATGCTGGACTGTTCGGGAAGGCCCTACAGTTGATGACCTCGACCTGTAGAGAGATGCAGGAGGAACGCTCCGTGCTTCAACCTCATTTTCCCCCTCCCGACGTCGCCGGTGGGGTCAGACGGCTGCCACGTCGTCGAGCGTCTTCCGCCGTGGCTGCTGCTGCCACCACCGCCACTGCTGGTCCTTCGAGGAAGAAGGCTAGGAGGAGAGAGGGCGCAGCCGATACAGCCGACCCATCTACGCCCGGAGGTGACGGTAGGGACCGTCGAGACCAGCCGCCGATTGCTTACCGTCCCTCCGGGGCTCCCCGGGGTGGCAAATCCCGAGCGGCTCGTGGCGGCAGGCGCCGCTAGACCCAGTGACTTTTTTCCCCTGTGGTCCCCTCTGTTTTTCCCTTCCCGGCCTTGCCATATGATTTGTTTGAAAAATAAAAAGTTCCCTCTAAAGGGAGACTGTATTTTTTGTTAACAAACTGTGTGTTTCTTCACCAAACATATGATGGGGTTGCAAAGTGTGAATCTTCACTAGTATGGGTTGATAGGAGGGTTACGTTCATGTTAAGAGCTTTAAGCAAGGTCTGCAGCCTACACTCGGTTGAAAAAGGGTTTTTTCTACCTCGGCCTGAGTCTCCACATAAGGTAGAGGTTACTTGTATGTTCTATTGCTTGCACGAGTAATGTTGAGCTACAACACTGTTGTGTTGGTTGCAGTAATGCTCGTATGAACACGGCTCAGCCGTTCTCGCTCTTTCTATCAGTGTTTTGTTGTTTGTTGTTCAACATGGATGCGGGTGTAGAATTCACACACACGCGACTTGGTTTTGTTGTAAACCCTGTTCACAGTTGTCTGTGGTTAGCATGCATTGTATTAGCTTGCGCTATTCATTAGCATTGCTATTAAAGGTATCGTGTGCTAAAGTTGTTGCTGTGTGCAAGGAAAGGGCTTGTGAGGGGGTACCGGATAAACCCCTCCTTCCCTCTTCTGATTGGTCAGGGGGTTTATTCATCTCTTCTCAGTCCAGTCAGGGCCAAGCCGTTAGGCGACTTGGCAGGGAGGGGGGGGAAAGGGTACCCTAACTCTGCTCCTATTACACAGGCGTTGAGTATTGGGTTTCCCCCCGTCATAGCACACGTCACTACGCACGTTGCTATTGACGATGGCTTCCGTGAGTTAGACCCGTATGACGGTCTGTTGTTGTCAAAGTGTCGGGATAGAGCGTGGGTTCCACTACGCTCGATATATGTGTAACTTGAGTCGGTTGGTCACATGACTCAAGATTACCATGGCTTTTTCAATCTATGGCTCACGTGGGAAGTCTCTCTGGGGAACTCCGTCTAATCCTCTGTGGTGGGGGTGACTGGATATAAAAATGTAAACAGTTTTTATCCTCAGCTGTGTCAAATGGGATTCATACAGTCGGTGCTTCTTTTCTTTTTTAATAAAAAAGTGTGGAGTATAGGAAGCACCACACCCTTCTTGTCGTTCTCCCAGGCGCCTTGAGGATTCAATGAAGGGTCTAAATTAGCCTGTTCATTGATGTGGTTGTGTCCCGACGCATGCATGGTGCTAGCTCGGGGTGTTTCTGATGGGAATCATGCGGGTAGCTAGTACGCCTTGGTTGCTTGTGGTTAAAACAGCGTTTTTATAAAGCAACTGGGATGGAGGGTTTGTCCTCTTCGAGAACCTGTTACTGGTTCTCGACGGGTTCTCGTTCATGTCTGGGGGATGTTAACGGAATAAGATCAGAACATAGGTAGAGGGGTCTCACGCCCTTGGGGTGGGCCACCAAGCACGGTTCACACCGGCCCGTCTGGGTGGCGCCCTCTTTTCATGTTTTTTGACCGACACGCATATCTGCCCCTTCTCACGGAGTAGGCAGGTCGGCGTGGTTATGGCACGGGACTGGTTTTGGTCACGCTGGTCCAGGTCAGTTAACCCGTTGTCCGCCGGGGATGCAGATCTGCTGTTCTGGTACCCTGAGGGACTTGGGCTTTTTTCGGGGAAAAAATGCCGGGTCGGCCCGGGGTGTCACAAGGTTAGGCGTTATGGAGACCCTTGTTGGGTACTCTTTGTACCTGGCACTATCATAAGGGGCTGGTTCTCTTTTCTTCGCTCCTCTCTCACGCATGGCGAAGAGAGGGCTGTTGGGGTGGTCTTCTGGACCTCCTCTGGTAACCCTGTGTGCTTCCCGAGCCGCCGGGCCCGGTCCGAGGTAAAGGTTTGTTGATACCGTAGACCTGGGATAACCCTTTTTATTGAGGGGTTATAGGAACAACCACCGCATATGTAACCAAGGGGGTGGTTGATTCCCTGGTGTGTTGGAGCAGAGTCAACTCCCGGGTTACCCGGTTGAGTGTGCCCCTGCACGCTCATGACGTCTGCCAATCATGTCAGCCTTCTCTGCCTCAACCCCTCTGGGTGGGTTTTTTTTAATGGAGGCTTTGTCATGGTGATCAACAACGCCAGCATACGCCCCTTCCGCCGGGGGGGCTGTTTTCAGCTGACTCCTTTGGCGCCTGTCTCGTCCACAGTGCTCCAGGCTCAGGTTACAGCCTGCTGCCTGGTTTCCCCGGTGCGCTGCCTGCTTCCGTTGGTTAACCTTTTGAGTGCTTACGGCCATGCTGACTGCCTGTGTTTCAGAGTCAGTGTGCCAGGCGGTGTGCTATTGGGGGGAAAGGGCCCGCTCTTGGAGGGGCCCTATCCGAATACGCTGGCGATGTGGGGGGCGGTGTCACTGAGTGACCACCTGGTGGGGTCTTGATGCCTGGCGTCATTGACCTCTCCAGGCCCCCTTTTTCCAGGGGATCCAGTCCCTTCAGTGGGACTGGGTCTTCCTTCGCGCTCCGCTGCTACGGCCTTGCCACGGGGTTAGGGTTGCTCTTGACCCCATGATTTTGGGGGCAGTAACGAGGTTGTTCCTTCCGTTCGTTCCCTGGTGGCATGCGGGTTGTGCGTGTGTGTAGTCGTGGGATCAAGCCACGGTCTGCTCACCCTGTGCGTTGAGTTGCTTGAGTTCCTCTTCGCCTGGTCGGATCCGTCTCCCTCCCGTAAGCCTCCAATAGGGAGGGTATCCTCCATTAGGGAGGGTCGGGGGGGCTCGGTCCTCCCCGGTCTGATGGTTGTGGGGGGCCTCAGCGGGGTGTATTTGTCAGGCTAAGGCTCCCGCTCAGCCCCCGTTGTGCTACTGGTGCTGAGCGAAGCCTTAACGAAAGCTTGGCTCCTAATTAGACTAGCAGAGTTACCTACAGACCCTGCCCACAAAGTACAGAGAGCGTTTTGACCAAAAGCAGAATATCTAGTTAATATTGGCAATGAATAAAACTAAGAATATGAAAAGGATGTTCTGTTCATTATTTTGAGTAACTGGATACTAAAAACTAGTTCATATTACAAAGATTAACAGCAACAGGACAGAATACATTTAATTGGTAATAATCAGATGTTTAAGTGGTAGGCAAATTACAAATGTTGTGTTCTATTGATACTAGAAGTTGTCCCACACTGTGAAAATATGTTTACATTCAAACTACATGATTTGGAATGACTTTTAACTGTTTTCAGCCAACATGACCAGTAGAACTGTCAAGAAAAGTGTCGATGTGTTGGTATTTAAGTATTATGACTTGATTTGCTAATTCTAAATGTAAAATAATGAATCCAACAGGTTAATTTGTATAAACTTAGATTATCTTAAAGAAAGAAAAGAGGCAAGCGTTATTTGACCTCAGATGAGACCACCTGGTCTCAAATTGATCTGATAGGCCAAAGACTCCTACGGGCGTCGTCATCAGACGATGCTCTGGGAGGTGTGGCTGAGAGGTTAAAGGAACAGCACGGAGAAACAGCCTACACACACAGACGGAACGAGACGAGAACAGAGAAGAAACCTACACCACTTCGTCATTGATAAAGATTGAAACCTCGTGGGCAGCTTACTTGATTGAACCTTGTTAATTTTATATCCAGCTTAATTCGACAACTTGTGAAGACCAGTACCGTTTTTGATATTAGACGATCTTAGCGAAAGACCTTGTTCTAGTGGCTTTCTGTTGGGATCGACAAAGATTAGTGCAAGTTTTCTGGGAGAATCATTAAACCTCCTGGCATTTATGCACTAAGAAGCAGTTGTCCGACGTCTTTCTTTATCCACACGCCTACATTTGCATTTGAGACCGGTGGTCTAACGCTCACGCAGAGTAGGAGTTAGGTTTTAGATTGAACCTCCATTATACGACATAGCCTTTCTCCAAAGAGACGACACAACTAACACAATGAAAACAGAAACCACATCTGTAGGAAATGCAATTTATTTGCAATTTTTTTTAATAACATCATTCCTCAGATAAAAATGCAATGTTACAGGAATATACATCAGAGATTAATTTAAAACTTGCTTTTCAAGGGACCATACAGTCTAAATATACTTTTTCCTTTTTTTATTTGTATTTTTTATTTTATTTACTGGTAGCGTGCGTTATAAGCAAGACAGACTCTGTCACCAATGACAGACTGACAAGTTACAGATACAAACTGTACATCACTTATTTACAAATCAACTTTTTGTTTGGTTTTTTTCATTTAACTTTTTATTGAAAATAGGAGTAGAAAAAAGTGATTGAATTAATATTCAGATTTATTTCATTTGTATTCTTTCCCTTTTTCTAAAATCTAAAATGAAACAAATATAACCAACGGAGAGAAAAAAAAGAAAGGTTTTCCCTTCGAAAAAAGGAAGAGAAGAAGGAAAAAGGAAAAATGGACGTGACAACCGTGTGACCATGCAGAGTCATCACCAAGGAGACGAGGTCAGGCCAGTGTATCTTAGCAACCTCAGAACCAATGGAATCCCTCGCATCAGTTGAGGGGGAGTGGCTAGTATGAACGGAACTCAGTTATAAAATGGCCACCTGCCTCCAAAGCTACCATAAGCACAATAACACACTCTAGTTCATCTTTTGACCATAAATAGTGCTGTTATTAAATACTACATTTAACAGTAGCGCCACTACTAATATTACAACAAATAGTTTGTTGGTCTCTTGTGTGACTATCTCTCTCAAAAAAATTATAAAGGACAAATACAGTTTTCTGAAAAGAAAAACGGTTCAATCCTCAGTCACTGACCCTTATTACACTTTGCATAAGGAGTGAGCTAAAACCACAAACAGGTTTTGATTTAATTAACGGGTGTGTATTTCCTCCACAGGTGTAAACTAAAGCCAAAGTGGTTGAAATGGCTACAGTTTTCAGATCAGGCTTTCGTAATCGTATATGAAGTATTTCCCTTACCATTGAATAGGTGAGGTTGAGCTGCCTGCCACCCCTGCTAAAATTATTTTAAATTTTGTGTTGGGTTTCAATGGAGAGTTTTAGCATCACATCACTACTGTTTCAGGGGCCTTTCTGTGGAAACACAGAGTTATGGAGTATGGAGTGCTCAACAAAACATGCCTAACCAGTCATTGTCTAACGGTTTCTGATTATCTGAGAGATGAGACAACCCATTCTTTCATTCATCAAGACTGAATGTATACAGCCACACAAATCTGTACAGCGATCTCCTATGGGAGAAACTGCAATGGGAAGGTCTGATATATGCCGCGGCTAATTCAAACCATGTGCTTTTGTAAATCCAGCAATAGTAAAAATTTAGGAGTTGCCTAGAAAGATACGGTAACAAGATCTCTTGATGACAACTTAACTCACTCCACTGAAGGTCACTGAAGCCAGAGAGAGAGAGAGAGAGAGAAAGAGAGAGAGAGAGAGATAGAGAGAGAGAGAGAGAGAGAGAGAAAAAGAAGAAAATCTGAGAATATCTCAAATATCTGTCCAAACGTAAACAACTAATTATGATGTGCGCTTATTTGTGCGGACGCTGGAAAAATGAGGATTGCATGGATGCATCAAATTGCCAAGGGACGTCGGTGTAGAAATAATCATTCATTCATGGTGCAACATGTAGTTAGCTCTTATTGGTGAAAATATGGGAAAGGTGGGATGCAGGGAGAAAGAGAGAAAGAGGCCACGTTCCATTATGAACCTTTCTCGCTACTGGTAGGCCCTTCTCTAGAAGAAACTTTGCCTCAAAATACCTAGAGAGAGAGGGGGATAGAAGGATGTTGGCCTTAAACTCAAAGTGTTTTTTCCTACAATAAATGTGCAATCGGGGATCTCCTTTACCATTGTCTATTCACGTTGCCATCTCTGCATATTGATAATAATGATACAGGTGTTTCGCTTATCAGTCATGACAAAACAGTCAGTCATCAAAACAGTCATTCTGATTCTCATAGAGGTTGCAGCTGTAGATCCTGCTACACAATGGGTGGGCTTTTTTTTTTTTTTTATATTTTTTTTTATATATATCTATCCTATCTATTGTTTCTATATCTATATCTACTGGACACTCTTATCCCATCTATGTGGTTGGTTTTTGGGCTCACCATCAGTGGGCGATTTCTTGAAATATAACAAAGGGGATATTGTGGGGTGTATATTTCTCATGTTTCCACTAAAATCTCAGTTTAATAAATCCCCACTCAAAGAAAATCCCCCCCCCCCCATACTCACAACCACCGATCTCTTCAGTGAGCCGACCAAAAGGTCCACCTGAGGTCAATGGTGATGAGTCAAGACTTTCATGCTTTCATGTGTCTATGGTCATGCATAAACATTCTATCTCCAGAATCCTATCCGGAAGTTCTTGCTTTTGGCGTTTCCAACATGTACTGTAGCCTTTACGTGGTGTGTGAGGTTCAGGGAAGGTTGCTTTAAAAATTTTATGAAATTACTCGATTACCTGATTTGAACAAAATTGTAATCATCAATGAAATTCACAGGATTATTCAAACTGACAATAATGTAACCCGATTACCTTCAGTTACATTTGGACTGCCTCGCCTCGAATCATATATAGAATATGAAGTCAAATTAACAGTTTCTTCCAGTTTACAGTGTGTCCTCTGAATAGTGTAAAATGACGCGCATCCAGAATGCCCGCCCCCCAATACAATCATGTTTGTGAGTAATCTCGACAAGTAATCACCTCTTTATTTAAAAAATATTTCTAACCTGATAACCGTTTTATCAACACATTACAGTTACTATTTATTTTCAGTCATTCAGATTACTGTGCTCCCATTGTAT
The DNA here is from genome assembly GCF_963971535.1 of Notolepis coatsorum. NCBI lineage: Eukaryota > Metazoa > Chordata > Actinopteri > Aulopiformes > Paralepididae > Notolepis > Notolepis coatsorum. The sequence goes on along the minus strand of NC_140179.1, from coordinate 94,986,012 downwards.
TCCATTACACCACAACCTTCTTAAGCACGGGCCACACAAACAGACTGGAGTCAGCCTTAAAAACAAAGGCTCAGCTTGCTGGCTAGCAAGCAGCAGATCTTATCACTAATCATTTCTAAACTATGGGAAAGCAGTAAACAAACAAGACAACTGCCCTACGGGTCTATAATAGAAAATTCCAGCATGTATAGTTTAATAGAACTGATTATACTACATTATGGCACAATAAAGACCTGATCAGGGCGTCATTCATTATATATATGTATATATACTTTGAATGTAAATAAACCTACAGGCTCCAGTTACCAGTCCCACAATGCCATCTGTTATCTTATAACACAGATATAGTGTGTACTATATAGGATATATATGCATATCTAAAATAGATAACATTTATAATATGTATCCTTATTTCATTCATCAATTCCCATGTCTCTTGGTTTGCCATTTGTTTTAACACGCTATAGAAATAATGTCTGTACAATGATGAAGGAAAGAGGCGCTTATCTCTTGTTTTCTCTGAAGAAGGGAATTCATATTTTTGTATTGTTAGCCTACTACAGTATACGCTACCTAGAAAAAAATAAAATAAAATCTATATTCAAAATAGTTGTCTTAAAATATTTCTGTTGAGATTGAACAATTTGTGTTTTTTTTTTTTTTTTACAAGAAAATATAACATACATCTGTTGTTGCTATGGCAGGTCCATCTAGACAGGAAATCTGAGAGCTGGGACTGAGACTGGATAAATAATGAGATGTTTTTCTGAGTTTGTCTCTTTTTTTTGTCTGTCTGTCTGTCTGTCTGTCTGTCTGTCTGTCTGTCTGTCTGTCTGTCTGTCTGTCTGTCTGTCTGTCTGTCTGTCTGTCTGTCTGTCTGTCTGTCTGTCTGTCTGTCTGTCTGTCTGTCTGTCTGTCTGTCTGTCTGTCTGTCGGTCCGTTCGTCTATCCATCTGTCAGAAACTGCCTATCTGATGACAGATTTACACTACCAGTCAAACCAGATTTTTTTCATTTATTTTGATTTACTGGATTTATACAGAAATGGGAACATCTAATTTTTAGAGAGCAACACACCAAGATAATTGTGTGTAGATACTGCCATCTAATGCTTAAATATATGCTATTTGCAATCCGCTATTAGGTTACCTAAATCACAGTTAATTACATCACATGTAACCGAGATCATCCAATAGCAGCATGCATTTAACTATTAGATGCCAGTCTGTGCAGATTTACTTCTGGTATGTGGTTGCTCTTTAAAAACTGGCTCAGGCCTGACCTTTTCATGGCTGTATGAGAAGTGAAACACATACAACCTTGAGATGATCCGTTCTGTGCAGCAAAAATGGCGGCGTCATGGAAGGCTGCCCCTCATTGCGCTCTTAAACAACCTAGTAGATTTGGGCTATTTTAGTGTTGTTGTTTTTATAGTTTTTATTGTTTATAATGTTCTTATTTTCTGTACTACTGTGTGATGTTGCTGATAGGAGGCAGAAGAGCCAAGAAAAAAGTATTCGACTCTACTGTAAAAGGTCAGGGATGTGACAAATAAACGTAAAACTTGGAACTTAAAATGCAGCCTATGTGTCACAGACCTTTTCATCGCTGTGTAAAAACAGGTAAAAAAAAAGCACATCTTCATATTTCCCCCCGTTTTAGATCAAAACAGTTGATTAAATAAATGTGTTTCATTCGAACCTGCAGTGCAAATGCAGCTGGGGGGGGGGGGTGAGAAATCAACATTGAAATCAACAACATGCTGCCTATAAAATACCTCTCTGTCTGTGTCCAATTTGCCCAATCATAATTCTCTAAAAAGATGTCTGTGTCCAATCATAATTATAAAAAAAAAGATTCTTCCAAATCCTCTGGAAGAAAAAAGTTAGAAGCTCCATGTTTTTACAAGCATAGAGAGAGAACTAGTCCTCAATAGATTGGATTTTTGGTTAGACGTCTTTAGTAGCGCCAAAACAACATTTACAGTATAAATATGTGTGTGTGTGTATAACTCATACCGGACTAGTGACAGGCAGGCAAGGCTCCCAATGCTACAATGACATGATATCCCGACACTGACTTGCATTAACTTCCACTGTTTGCTGGTAGTTCAACTACTTTTGAATTGATAGATAAACTTCATTAAACACTAAACTAGAGTAAATCCCCCAAATAAACACCTTCATTTAAATTAAGATCATCTTTGTTGGCTTACAGTTGAACAGTGACAATCGTAAGGACCACAAAACTAGAGTAAACAGGATAGACAATTCCATATTCTTTGCCATTTTAGCAACAAATAATCACTATGAAACAGCTTCTGTGAAACGCCATCTAAAACAAAATTGTGGTAATTGTGGTCAAATTGGACATTCCCAACAAATTGGTTTATCTCAAATCCTTGCCCACTTTTCTCGACCCTCTAATCACAACTGTGATTGGAGGATCGAGAAAAGAGGGCGGAGCTTGAGATTAGTTAGGCTACCATAATAGAGAGGTGTAGTGGTTATGTCATTGCTGTTTCCGGCCGGTTCACCTCGCAAAATTGCAACGTATTTCCCCATTTCCCATTTCTAAATCGTCTCGTTTAAAACAAATAAAGCATGAACATTTGCATGGTGTACCTATCTGTGCTATAGCTCAACATGAAAATATTCGCAATTAATCGTAAAAGAAAATCGCAGAATTTTATTTCAACCAAAAATGCTTAAACAATATGATAGAAGGGAACTCATTTTGTGCAAAAATGGAAAGCTTTTCAATGTTCATGAGGCAGAATTGTTACAATAGCCGATAATCCATTTTCCCAATGATAAATCCCAATATGGAGGTGTAGTGGTTACGTCATTTTCGTTTTTTTCTGTTCCACCCTCTGTTCCACTTGTAATAATGTATTTCCCCATTGACCATTTCTAAATTTTTATATTTGTATTTATAATTTAAATCGTATAACGTTATTTCACTGCATATTAAATCACTGTAAATACTAATGTAAATCATTGTTTCGTTGTACATATTGTGTATAATTTATAACGTTATTGTTTTTACATAACGTTAGTAGCTAGCTAGCTTGCTAGCCATTCCCGAAACTCCTCCACATGCCCCGATTTAAAATGGTTCTCTCCTCTTTGTATACTTTTGTCCTCACAAACACAAAGTATTCTGCCAGGGAACTTATGGACACGACAGTAGTAGTTATAAGGTTGTTTGAGCTTGTAACGTTAGTGTTAGTTAGCTATCGTGGTATTAGCAGGCCGTGATGTGTAGCTAGCTAGCTTGCTAGCCGGCATGATGCGTGTGCAGTGCTTGTTCCACAGGTCTGAGAAGAGGACCTGCACATTTTACTCGTTCCCGAAACTCCTCTACATGCCCCAATTTAAAATGGTTCACGACAGTAGACATTGCTAACGTCTAGTATGTTTAGCGGGGTAACGTTAACATTAGCTAGCTTGGTATCAGCTTGCCGTGATGTGAGGTAGGCGACAGCTGCCTACTGAACAACAGGCTGCCTACTGGTAAATGTAGTTCTTTTTTTACGACAAATTAAAAACCTTATAACTACCTTTATTTCAACCAAAAATGCTTAAACAGTAATGTTAGTGGTAGAAGGGAACTCATTTTGTGCAAAAATGGAAAGCTTGCCAATGTTCATGCGGCAGAATTGTTACAATAGCAGATAATCCATTTTCCCAATGATAAATCCCTATACGGGTGGAATAACCAGTGACGTCAGACTACACCTCCCTTATGGGAGGACCTCCCGGCGGTCCAAAGTGACGTCAGACTACACCTCCCTATACACCACCAGAGGGCGTCATCTCTATTCATTCCAGTTCTGTAGCTCATATGTTGTGAGAAAGTAACCCCTCCCTGACCAACTGAGACAAAAGCTCTATGGAGAAATACCACCTATATGTGGAAAAACACATCACATGGCCGGGAATGATCTAGGCCTGCAATTGTCGAAAGCCCTTGGATGACGAAATTACATTACATTCTAGAATCAACATGTCCAGTGCCTCTTCTTCAATAAATATCTAGAATCAACATGTCCAGTGCCTCTTCTTCAATAAATATCACTACAATATTCACTTAGTCCCGTTTTCTTCTATCAAAAGCATCTCACTTTGGTTCTCTTTCATGGAAATATACGACGTCTGTCCCCTTTGACTAAAACGTCCCATTTTGGTCCTGTTTCACCGAACCAAAGGGACAAAGGGTCAGTAAAGTGGGACATTCTCCAACGATATTATCCTATATTGACCTATCGTCACAATATATTTTCCTAAGAAAAAGAGCATTTTAGAGTAAGTACATTCCAAAACAAATGTCCCCACCTTTCCTTATCCTAACATTCTGTGGAGTAATAATATATGTGGTACACTATATATTCATATATATCTATATATGTTGCTATATATGGTATATAAAAATATACAATTATTAGCTAGTGGCAAGACAAAATGTCATCAACATACAACCAACGCTTTACCCTTGGAGTGAGAGAAACCCATGCACATATAACTGGATCAACAGCTTAGACACATTGTGATCTCAAAACCTGCACCACCCTCAAAGCTGAATACAATTAACCCTTTGAGGTGCACAGTAAGTGATTTTGGAACATTCGCTCAGAATTCTATTTACTGTAAATGTGAATTGATAATAATTGTAATAAGAATAATGAGAGTTATAAAATGATAGAACTCCATAGTTTTCGGTGACTAGTGCCCATTGTGACGTTTCATTCTAATTCTAACCTCTCGTGGTTAGATGGTGGGCTACACACCTGAAAGAAAAAGATTTAAGAAAAGAAAAAGTGTTGTTGAATAATCGTACATGCTTCTAAAACAAAACCTCTTGTACCTCCCATAAATACATTGCACTCAGCAGCCCAATGGAGCAGAGGTCAATATCACAAGTAGTATCACAAGGCCTGTGCTATCTAGATCTACTGTATGTGTTGAAGGGATTTATCTCTAAAATAACTACACACCATTTCAGTGGAATTTACCCTTCTCAAGCCAGCAGTTGTGATTGGAGGATCAAGAAAAGAGGGTGGTGAACAGCTTGGACCACAGTTGATTTCCTGTTGCGCGTTCTGCTAATACAGTATGAACAAGGTAGTGGGGGGGGGGTCATCGCTTTTTGGCCAAGCTGCAAAGTGTTCCCTTAAAAGTTGTTTATAAAGCTATCCCTTATCTTAACCCTAACTACTCCCACTACCTACAAAAGAAACGTCCTTCCGGGCCATGGCATCTAGACCAAACGTACAAACAACTCACAGGAAATCTAGTCCATTTAGAATGATTTCATGTTGAAACTGTCTCTAGCCATGGTGCAATATTAATTACCAAACACTGTTCAAATGTTAGCTGTGGCTGGTAAATCTGTCCAGTCACTTTGCAAAGCAAACAACCTACCTGCTCAAATCCCCTTGCTTGTATGAATGTACCACAAACAGAATCTAGCCTAATGGAATAGCAATAGTGTCATAATTGTCTTCTAATGTTGTAAAAAAGACCATGACAAAAAAATAAGTAATTTCTCCATTGCTCAGTCCTACCGATGTCAGGAGGGAATAGAGAGACAGAGAAGAAAAACTGAGAAAGAGCGATTATGGCAGCAAGTAAGAAAGAACATCTCAGTTATAATGCTTCGGATCAGATGTGAGACCTCGTCATCTCTGTTTAAATAGGGGGGGAAACTCCACAAACGGTTCCCCGTTCATACTGCTGTGAGAAGACCTCTGTGCCACAAATAGTACAACAAAAAAATCATACCTTTTGTGCCTATGTTAATTCAACCGCAATGGTCTTCAGATAATGACAGCCACATGGACACAAGATATGCAAAACCAGCCTCCAAAGCTCTGGCCCTTCCCTCCACGACAGCTACCCTTATCTTATAATCAGTGGTGCGTTATTGAAATCATCTGGGGTGACACGCACCACGTGCACGCGCGCTCCCGGCGCGTGCGCGCGCTCTCGCGAATGCGCATTTAATGTCCCCTCGCTTGGGCACAGACTAAAGACAGTGCCTAATTGCCTCTACGAATGGAATGTAACACGTCTTCACAACAAAGTTAGGTGTGAATGTGTCTGAGAACGTATTTAACACACCTGACGACCGGTGCTATTGATATGCAAATAGCGAGTGAGCTTGCACACCGTGCTACCCCGTCCCATGAACAACGCATGCCTGCTTATAATACTCACCATAGACTTAACATCTCTTATGTACACAAAAATAAGAAATAGCTACTCTTGTCATAATGTAGGTGAGGTAGGACATCCTACCAGACAAAAACAATTAAACAACTGCAACACCCTGAAATGTGAATGATGAGTCCCATGCAATACTGAATCCAGCGCCTGCACTACGTATGATTCATGCAACAGTGACACCCCGTGGCCATGAGAGGCCAGTGAGGCTCAGTGTTTACACATAAATGAACATGAAGGATAAGAGAAAATCAAAGAGAAGATTCAAACGAGGTAACAGTGGCCACTGTTTTTCCATTAGTGTCGTTCACATTTATGCTCTATCTAGAAATGAGACTGCAGCCTTTTCACAGATTTTGCGCCACTGGTCGTTCCTGCCGGGAGAATGACTCGTTTTTGGCAGACAGTCAATTTCATTGCGTTTCATGTGTCGCCGTTAGGGTTCTTTCTCTCGCTCTCAGTAACCCCATGATTTAGATTCAGCTAAAGAAGCAATACTTTTCTATGAAAAAGTTACACAGTGCGGCAGAATGTGTGTGACTCATAAATGAAAGGGAAGAAAGATACAGTGCAAACAGTGGGACTGTAAAGCTACAGTTTTAGTCCTACCAGGGAAAATGGATTTAACATCAGATGGTTTCATAACAACAGGAAGTTTCTGATTACGGGCTCTTTTATTGGCCTTGAATCTTACCTTGTTAACCCTTGAGTGGTGTTTGTGTCTTGGTTATTCACCCAATATCCATGGGTGTAGTGGGATGCATTATTGAAAAGGATTTATTTGAATTTTTTATTATTATCTTTTTCCCCCTTCTTTTCCTGTTTTTCTCCCATCCCAATGTTAGTCGTTATGCCAATTCCCAATCCCCTTCCTGGTCGTTGCGCACTCTACCCCCTACCGTCGGTCTGGGAGGGCGGAGACTATCACATGATTCCTCCGACACATGTGTACCCAGCCCACCGCTTCTTTTCACCTGGCAGCGCGGACTCTCACTGGGAGAGTGTAACGTGTGGAAGGTCACACTACCTCTCCCAGATCCTTCCCTTGCTGTGCAGGCGCCCCGACCGAACTGTAGGAGTCGCTGTTTACAACAACCAGGACCCACCCACGCCGGCTTCCCACCCACTAACACTGCCAATTGTGTTAGTATGGACGGTCGGCCAACCCCGGAAGCACCACAGCTGGATTCGATCCCACTGGCTCTGTGGTGGTAGACAGACGCTTAGTCCGCTGCGGTAGCCGGCCGCCCGCATTATTGTGATAAAAAAAAAATTAAGCCATAATAACTTGTGTAAAAATACTTAACAGAATAACAGATGGTAACTTTATCTCAATTACAAGTAATCTAGACAGCATATGGTTAATATTTGCTATATCATATTAATAAAAGAGTTATTCATATGAAGGTACACAGTCAACCTTTTTGTTTAATTTCTACTATATTTACTTGTTTTCACCTGCAATTTCCAAACTTTGGGGTCCAGTGGACCTGGAAACCACTTAGGTAATATAAATAATAATATAAATATTCATTGTATTGTATTGTATTTATCTTTTAGTGAACATTGAAAACAGGCCCCACATAGCTGAACACCACACAAGGGTTAATAACTCTAATAATAATAATAATAATAATAATAATAATAATAATAATAATAATAATAATAATAATAATAATAATAATAATAATAATAATAATAATAATAATAATAATAATAATAATAATAATAATAATAAATCAATAATAATAAATCAAGACCACTGCTCTTTGTTTTCTCTCGTTGTCCCACTACTTGCATGTTTGACCATAGCCACGGGATACAGGATAGATACACTAGAGATGAACCTTTTAAAGTACAACACTGCAACGCACCCGATTTCAAGTATGTCCATTTTCATTGGGTGAAAAACAATGCCATCTGTGTCCTGCAGGGACCTTACGCCATCAATTATGCCCTTTTTAGGTTTTCGAAAATAAATTGTAGAGATGCTGCAAATGCATGGGCGTCTGCTAGAAAAAGCATCAGAGCGTTTTTCTCAGTTCCTAAAAAGTTTAGATTGTGGAGATGGTTTTTGCAGGACACTGATGATTTCTTTAAATTAATGTAATGAAACAGGAAAGAAACGTGAAATATATTATCTATATAATGATATCAACTCCTCATTTCACTTTTGTACAACTATTTACTTTCTGAACCTTGTATACAGTCATTATTATTGCATTGTTTTTGCATATCTTGTGGGATGCAAGACGGCACCCATTCACACTGTACATCAAAACACCAAATGGCTCATGTTGACCTACATACACAGTAGCATAAAAAAAGAAACTGCAATGCTGCTCCATTCCCCCAAGGTGGTGCTACAGGCTTCTTCAACTCTCTCAACAACTTCTGAAACCACAAAAACCCTCACAATATGACAGGACATGATATGAGATCATTGGTAGATATGTTGCTCTCACAGCCACCATTTGGCATCCCAACATTAAAGGGGCACTTCACACACAAAAAAAAAACAATACTGACTTATTTTGCACATCATCTCACACACATCCAAAAACAGTAGTTTGACAGTTATTGAGAGTAAAGTAGTTTGAATAATGGCCACCAGTGATGTCATTGGGGACATTTAATCCTTGTATTGTGTTCATTACAGCTCAATGAAACGATAAGGTAGCAGTACCTATAAGACAAGGTATTGCTATGTTTTCGACAACATCATTTCTTGGAGCTGTAATTAACACAACACAAGATTAAATGTCCCCGATGACATCACTGGTGGCCATATTCAAACTCATTTTCTCGCAATAACTGTTACTAAATGAATGTGTGCAAAACATTTTTGGATGTGTGTGAGATTATGTGCAAAATAAATCAGAATAGTTTTTTGGCAAAATGCACCTTTAATCAAACCAAATTTTTACTAAGATTCACAAATTAGCCAGATGCTTACAGTACTTCAGCCACAGATGGGAGCAAAATATACAAACTAAATACTAACAAAGGAAGCGTGCGTGTTTCCTCTCGCTTGGCCTCAGGCGACACATCAGGTGTCATGGGGTGAAATGATAGTGAGACTACTGTAGGCCTAGAGTCAGGGATCTAGGAACAAGAGATGCTAGCAACCAGATAAACACTTGACAAACTGGGGATACTATGATACTAAATACTATGATTAGAAATGTAGTCTAATGTTCAGGTTTGTGTGCTGGGTTTCCTATTTGTTATTATGGGATGCACAACTAGGTGGGGACCGGCACGCGGCAGGTGGAGATGCCGCTTCATCACAAATGGATTTTGTCACCATTGTCCATTTTTTTTATCCTTACAAATCAGTGGGTATACCGTCCATACAGTTATGATTACAATGGAACATTTTACATTCAGTGGTCTATCAACTATGCAACTGTGTGTGTATGTGTGTGTGTGTGTGTGTGTGTGTGAGGGAAGGGAGTTCTCATATCAGATGCTCACGTTCAAATTAAAGTGGTAATCAGCAATCAATACATTTGACATCTACTGTATTGGCGATAAGTGATCATTGCTGTTGTAGTTTCCAAGGGAATGTCCTACCAGACATGGGGGTGAGTCGATCATTTTATTCATTTAATTTGAAAGTGAACTGTTCCTTTAGGACACTTTGGAGCGTTACATTGTAGAAGACAAACTTGTATCAACAGTTGCTCCATCCCCAAGTCATCCTGTAGGTAAACTTTATATCTTATGGTGTTTAGGATTTATTTTATTTAATAAAAAAATGTTAAGCTATTTCAAATCATTAAATGTTCAGTATACCTGATCAGTTCGTAAATTGAATTGGTTAACAAATCAGACATGTTGGCGGCTTTTAGTTATCAGTCAGCTGACATTCATTCGCCATATTGGTTGTCTGACGTAATGGTTTGGTACAGTAGCAGGCAGAGATACCCCTTTACTCCAATGTTATAACTTTGCTATTCAAATACCACTTCAAGACTGGAGATGCCTGCAATATAGGGGAGTAACAACAAACTGAGATAAATAATTAAATAATCATTAAAGATGTTAATGATAAAGTATTATTGTAAAATATATACACCTTTACAGTTATAATAGAAGTAATATTTTTAAGGTCTATCAAGTAAATTAATTTAAACAATATAGTAAATTGTTACAATTATGATGGAAAGGCGGTCAGGTGGCGTAGCGGAGATTGCGTTCGTCACCAACACCGGAGACGCTGGATTCGCATGTTCGAATCCAGCTCACAGCTCCGGCATTGTCACCAGCTTGGCTGGCCGTTCACACTAATACAATTGGCTGTATTAGAGGGTGGGAAAGCTGGCGGGTGGGTCCGGGTCGTTGCAAACAGTGACTCCTACAGTTCAGTCGGGGCGCCTGCTCAGCGCGGATAGGATCTAAGGGGGGTAGTGTGATCCTTCCACACGTTACACCCTCTCAGTGAGAGTCCGTGCTGCCAGGTGAAAAGAAGCGGTTGATTGGCTAGACGTGTGTCGGAGGAAGCACGTGATAGCCTCCACTCTCCCAGACCGACTGTGGGGGGTAAGTGCGCAGCGACCAGGAAAGGGGAACCTTTTCCACATTGGCAACCATCAATAATAGACTAAATGGTGAACTTTGACTCCAAAGAATAATTTCCATTTGCCTTTTTTCAGACTTAACTTGATTAACAATTGGAGGAGGGCTTAGGTTTCAAATAGTCATTATGTCATGATAAAACATATCTATGCTAAAGATTATAAACATGAGAATGGATATTGTTACCAGATGTAGAAAACCTTTTTTCCCCATTATTATCATGTCCAATTCTGTGCCTGGTGAGGAAACATAATAGGATGATCTTCAAAATGTAAAATAGTCCCTTTAATACCAATGCTGACCAATAAATACTATAACCACAAAGACAAAGTAGATAGTCTGTATGTCTGTATGCTCCAGAGTCTGTGTTTATGTAGCTTGCATAATAAGGTCTTGTACTGGCACAAAGTGTAATGTATGGCAATAGGTGCATGCTTACCATGCCCACCCAAAGGGCCTGAATTGTTTGTGAATTATTATTAATACTAATACTACTACTACTACTACTAATTGACCTACTACTACTACTACTACTACTACTACTACTACTACTACTACTACTACTACTAATACTAATAATATTAGCAACAAATATGACTATTATTAATAATAGTAATAATAATAATAATGATGATAAGTTGTTGTTAATATTACTATTATGTACTTAGCCCTGTGAAAACGGTGAATGACAGTGAAAACAAATGGCTGTTTGAGTTGAGTTTAAGTGAAGACGTTTGCAGAGTGAGCAGCTATCATCCCTCTGTGACTTCAGAAAATCTGGGTTCTCCTAAATGTAACCCTTGAGACAGAATTCTTCCTGTTCTCAAATATTTACTAGCAACAATAAATGGCACTGTATAGCATTATATAGTGATATCTTTAGGCCAGAGAGAGTGGATTCAACGGAGGGAGCGACAGTAAAGTGGACCGTCCTACAGTGGGGATCATCCCTATGTTCCCCGGGTTCTATGTTCCCCGCTTTGATTGATTAATAGATTGAACATTTTATAAATTTTTATTATTTTATTAATTATTAATATCCGCCTTGTTTCGAACGGTTAAGCTTAGGCCCTCTTTCGAACTGGTTAAGGTTAGAGTTTGGAATCAGGGCTGGTGGTCTAACATTTTCAATCAATCAATCAATCAATCAAAGCGGGGAACATAGAACCCGGGGTCCGGGGAACATAGGACCCGGGGAACATAGACATGCTCCCATACCGTTAGGTTGCCCCGACTGCCACAGTGAAAAATCTAAATACAATTTTGTTCTAGACATTTCTCTGGTATGTTTCCATGGCTGAACGGAGTAAGGAGTCTTACATTCATGTCCCTTTTCTGTGTCCACGATCTCCATCTTATGAATAAGGTATGTTGAGATATCCACAAATATTGATTGACATATTCCAAGATCGCTAGAATGAAATATATGACAAGTTCTTTCAGGGTGGGGTTTTTGCTTTTAAGAAGAATCAGAATGAGAAGTAGAATCTCTTAACTGTGGTTTATTTACGGAGTAAAGGTAAGGGAGGATGCTGACAGTCTCATACAACTCGGTGGGGAAAATGCTGAAAACCAAACATACACTCCAAGACCCGTCTCAGACAACTTGGAGTCATTCTGGAAAAAAAGAAGAAAAAATGTAAGAAAAAATAATCCTTCCGTTTTTAGCGCCCTGTTTTGTGAATGAATAATAAAATCTTGAAGAGTGACCTCAGACAGAACCGTTTCAGAAGTCCTGTAGTTTGTGTCTACCAGCCCTAATAGATCATTCAATGTCCAGAGTGATGATATAATACGCATGTATAATATGATGTGTTATTACAGCCGAGCTTACATATCTGGGTGTCGTTTCCTACCACCACCACTAGGGGCCACTGTGGCGCTGTGTGCTAGTTCCTAGCAACCATCTGCCATGAAGAAGCAGCAGCAGCCGTCGCTAAGGCGTTGTTACTTTATGGCCAAACCGCCATGCCAAAAACACTGTCGTTTTCACTTAAAAAATACTTCATCTCACTGGTGACCAACTGGTGTTCAACCATATCCTTAAATAGAGATCAAACTAATTCTGTGATCGTTGGTCTTAACAAGATATAGCGATTTTTTTGACTTAGCAACTTGGCCAGGAAGTGAGAACCGCAATAAAGGAAACAAAGCTTTGGAAGCATGCCTGTCCATGGTAACCCTGTGTTTAAGGAGGCCCATTATCGCGCGCGCACACACACACACACACACACACACACACACACACACACACACACACACACACACACACACACATACATACATACATACATACATACATACATACATACATACATACATACATACATACATACATACATACATACATACATACATACATACATACATACATACATACATACATACATACATACATACAACACCATACTTATAATGCTACCTTAAATTTACCATCTAGGCTTAAAATCTGCTTTGTAGAATACATAACTCTCTCCAATACAGGCATACATACATATACACACACGCACACTCCTACATACATTTCTCTCCTGGGAAAAATAAATAAATAAATAGATACAATCTGTAAAAGGTGCATACTGATAGGGAGAGACCCCCTTTTAGATATACACACACTATCTCTCAGACATACACTCGTACATACATACATACATACAGTACTTAAAGTCACATATAGTATACACACGCGCACGCAAAAACACTACACCCTGCTCTCACAGGCGCCAATACTTTAAACGTCTTAAAATCTCCTAAAATAAGTCAAAAGAAAAAAAAAAACATCATTAGAACCAGCACCCCATTTGTGCAAACAAATTAAGGATAAATTAAACCAAGATAACATCATGAAAAAAAAAAAAGTCATGGTTAGCCAGTTTTGCACAATACTGACCCATTAAATACATGGTGGGGGCGGGGGTGGCCTGTAGAGAGAGTGTGTGGTTGTCATCCAATAGGATTCCACGCTGGGAGGAAGAGGAGGGCCTCGGAGAGGAAGTAAGCTCGATTTGTGGATAGATCCCTCTGTAGAGCCGTGTCCAGACTATTCTCTATTATTCCATCATCCCCTTTCTCCTCCATGACGCCCCCCGGGGGGGGGGGGGGGGGCTGAAAAGCAAAAAGCAACTCAACCTCGAAGATGAGAAGGAGAGGGACGGTAAGAACAACCAGAGATGAGAGAGGAGGAAGGAGGAGTGGGGGGGGGGAGCGCGGGAGGAGGAAGGAGGAGTGGCGAGGAGTGAAGGAGGGGCGCGGGAGGCCGAGGTATGTGGCAGCGAAGGGACGCCCCGCTGTTGCTGCTTTTAGCCGCCGTGGTTAGATCCCCTGTCTCGGAGGACCAGGAAGTGGCCGTGGTCCAAGTGGGAAGCATAGAGGAAAAGACAGAGCTAGGTCAAGGTGACAGGCGGGTTAGTTTGTCTCCAGCTGGCTCCCCATTGGTCAGCAGGATAAGAGGCTGGCTGGCTTCCTGACGGCCAGGAAGTGTCTCTATCCAATGACCTCTATAGCAGCCCTTTAATGACTGCTGGTCTGTCCCTCAAACCCTTCCTTTTGGCTGGGGATGGTCCGTCAGCTAAAGCCTTCCCCCCCCCCCCCCCTGGCTGGCAGGGATTTGCTCCAAGGTTCCCAGCTTTGGACGAGTAGGAGGAGCCAAGAGGTTTCAAACAGGGTTTCCTAGCCCCTGTTTACTCAATACAGCGCATAATCATCATCATCATCATCATCATCATCAGCGAACCAGGAAGTGGGATTGACCTTTGACCTTTAGTGGGGCGTGGTCCGTGTTTAACCCCTAGCTGGTCCGCTGTCCCCGACCCGGGTGCCAGGCGGCGGCCGGACACACAACAATATCCAAAACGGCAAAGATTGCCATATAGGAGATTAAAATGATAAACATACAAGTGTCGACTCCAAACATTCATTTCTGCTTCCTGTTTGTATTTCCTTCCTTCCTGTTTTTGTTTTTCCTTCTTTTTGCTCATCTCTCCTGTCCTCCTGCCGTCTAACTCTCACTTCAAGAACACGGTGACACTGTGAGGCACTTTAGAGACGCACTCAGACACGTGGAGAACACACACACACACACACACACACACACACACACACACACACACACACACACACACACACACACACACACACACACACACACACACACACACACACACACACACACACACACACACACACACACACACACACACACACACACAGTCAAATGTCTCACACTCATACACACACACAGTATACGGTACAGTCTTCTACACTCTCACACACACACACACACACACACACACACACACACACACACACACACACACACACACACACACACACACACACACACACACACACACACACACACACACACACACACACACACACAACGCAAAAAATAAACAAATCAATGAAATTGTCACAAACATGTCAGTTTTTAGTTTGTGTCGCTGGCCGCCATTGTCCCAAAAAGGTTGCATCCGGCAGAAAGAGAGAGAGAGAGAGAGAGAGAGAGGGAGAGTGTGTTTGTTTGTGTGTCTGTATGTGTGTGTGTGTGTGTATATATATAAAAAAAGAGAGTAGGGGGGGGGGGACAGACAGACACAGCCATGGCACTGCTACCCAGTGCTGCCAAGTATCAGTCTCTGATGATGTCATAGGGGCATAGGACCAATTAAATCCATCAAATCAGCCCCTACAAACTTGTCACACACTCCATATCCTCATCCTCTAATAGGCCGCTGTTCCTCTCTCCTCCTCCTCCTCCAATCACCATCAAGCCTCTGTGACAGCCCTCCCCTCCTTCCCCCTCCTCCTCCTCCTGCTCCTCCTCCCCCTCCTCCTGCTGCTCCTCCTCCTCTTCTCCTCCTCGCTCTCCTCCCAGCAGCTCTTCCCGCTCCTCCTCTACAGAGGAGGCCCCGTGGATCGGGACCCCTCCTCCCACCTCTTCTACTCCCTCCGAACCTGCAACACGGTCCCTGTGTGTTGTGGAATGGAAGGGGAGGAGGTTTCCGTTGGGGCTGGGGCTGGGTTGGGAGGTGGAGGTGGTGGTGGCGGTGGTGGAGGTGGTGGAGTTGCCGTTGAGGATGTTGTCTGCAGCATTTTCCATCTCCTCGATGGTCATGTCGCAGGCATCAGCCAGCTCCGCCTTGGTCACCTCGATGAAGGATGGATCCTGGGCGAAGCGGCCCAAGCCCTCTGATATTAATATCTGTAGAAAAGAAGAGAGATGATGAACTTGTTACACTGTTTGTCACAAGAACGTTGTACTATTTACATAAGATAAGGTAAGATACGATAAGAGAGTGTTGTATGCATTATTGCATTGACTTGAACAACTGTTTAATTTCAAATACTGTGTGAACTAGGCGATAGCTGGAATGCCAAATAACAGGTTGGAACAACAAACAGGATGCTGTGAGCAAAATACCCCCACGAGGACAACTGTTATTTTGTGTAAACAGACAGAGAGTCTATAGAGAACTATTTCAAAAGTATTAGTTTAAACTTCTAAGTAACTGCCAAGCAGGCTGTTGGTCCATCACTGTAAATGCCAATGTCTGTTATGATAGTTTAAAGGGGAACTATCTTATAAATGGCCTTTTTGAGTGTTTAGCATTGTTTCCTAGCTATGTGAACTTATATTAATATGATCTATGTCTCAAAATTCTCATATTGGCGCATTCTTCCAATTCTCCTCTCACAATATTCACCCTCACTGAACTGAGTCGTTTGAAAATGTGCCTATATGTGATGTCATATAGTCACCGCTGCATGTTAATGTTCAGGCGAACACGACGCTCAGCAGGCCCGGCGCAGTGGTTTAGGAGCCCAGGCTCAAAACAGCTTGAAATCTTGAGGTAGAAAAATGCTGTTTTTGAGGACTTGATTAGAAATACAAAACAATGAATAAAAAAAATATATATATTACAGAGGTGTTCCATAGACTCACAGGAATTGTGTAAAAGTGCCCAAATAGTGAAAGAAATAGTAAAATAGTTCCCCTTTAATTCAAATATAGACTGCTTAGTATTGAACTGTAGCGTTAAATATAGAATACCTGAAGGATTAGATCATGACACACAATTTCACTACGCTTAGCGTGGGAATCTGCTGACTGTATACTCTCAGAGAAACACAGACAATAGAGAATGGTAATGTAATCAACGCCAATACAAAGAGACTAAATATCACACCTCAGCGGGACCAGATTTCAGCAGAGACAGCTGCATGAAGACCAGATACTGGCTCTGACATTATAAGACAGGAGTAAGGATCATTAATAAACAGGACATGCTTCAAATTGGAATGAATAAGCATGATATTTGATTGGCTTTGATTGGATTAACAACTCTATAAAGAAACCAAGAAACATCTATATAGATAATTAGAATCAAGAATCCTGGTATATTTATCACAGTTATAATTACAAAGGTTCAGTCTGGTAAAAACAGGCTTGTGTTATCTCATATAGATTGTCTGGTATTGAAATATAGGTAACGAATACATTGTTCTGGATATATATATATAATTCATTATATTAAAGATACATCTTAGAAATGTTTTATTATTCAAGTGTTACACAAGAAATTACTTTGAGGGATCATCCTCTCATGACTGTGGCCAGCAGATGCCACAGGACGCCAGGTGTGAAATGACACAACCATACTTGGTAAGATAGGCTCAGGAGGGAGACAAATGTCTCAGAGGTAACTTTTGATTGGCCAGACAAGGCCAGACAGTGAGTGATGTCATATTGAGTATAAAAACCAGATCTAAAAGTGTTAGAGGTTAGGTCAGGCACCCAGTCACATTTCTTCAATTGACAACCATGTGAATATGTGAGTATAGACTTGTTTGACTAGATGTGTAAAGCCAATTTGATGGGCTCCAGGAATGTGAAAGTATCTATAACCATGTATTCATTATTTGTTAAATGATTAATCCCTGTATGTCTAATCCTCTTCTCCCACTTGGGCCTCAGACAATAAAGCAATGTTAAATTCTAGCTCTGTTGTGGACTACAATCTCATTTGGGGGGAAGGCCTATTTCACCATTCCTCTCTTCATTTAGCAAACTGTGTATACTGTAACTAACCTAGTATGTTTACATAAGTTACGACAAGAGCATACAATATTTGACATAAAAAGAAAACATCCAGTGAGTGTTTTGTTGAATAACTCCATATTTTACCAGGGAACTATTGTTGTTTCAACATGTAATGAATGTAGGTGTTTTCCTCAGTGAGTGCTTGTGCCATTTATTTGGATATTGTTCTGGGCGTTTTCTTAGCAGACAATGTGAAAATACATACATTTTGGTGTTTCCTTCTTATTTGGACAAATATCTCCATGCAATTTACCCCCCCTCCGCACACACACGTGCACACACACACACACACACACACACACACACACACACACACACACACACACACACACACACACACACACACACACACACACACACACACACACACACACACACACACACACACACACACACACACACACACACACACACACACACACATGCACACACACACACTATCAATGTCCCTCTCTGCATCTTATTAAATAGCATAGTTGCACAATAAATTATATAGTCAGCGTAGACTACTTCAAACCATAGCTTCAAAAGCATAAAATCCTTCACTATGATTGTCATCATCATCACTGTCCCAGCATTCTGGCTCACAGTCCTTTTCATTTATATTATCTGGATCATCCTCAACATCCACAACAAGTTCCAATGCTTGTTGAACATTATACCGATGTTCATGTATTTTTGCCATTTTACTATAAAACCAGGGACAAGCTCCTCTCTCTATCTTCTATTATGTGTCTGTCTGACGGCCCGGTCTGTGGAGTGCACTGGAGTATAGAGAAACAATAGGAATTTCCCATTGGTCCTCCCAGTCCACATGACCATTTCTAGCATTTCCATTGGCTATAGGCTAAAAGCTCACTGACAGATACATAGATGCAGGGGATTAGATGTATTTGGAAAAGAGAAATAAACCGATCTAGATATTTCAAGATTCTAGGCCGTACTTCCGTGCACTGCCAGTCAGCCTGCGGGCAACTGAGAAAGACACTTTCCATTTTGACAGAGAGAAGAGAATGTCCCGGCACTTGGCTTGAGAGGGTTAAAGGTACTATAGATAAAATTCTGCCACTATATGTCGCACTAGAGCACAGGTGCTTGTGATTTATCCAATCAGGTGCATTCCACATGGGGAAATTGGAAGTAGGGAGAGGATACATGCACGCAACATTCATTTTGGACCCGCCAATAAAAAAAAATATTATCAATTCAAGCAATACTTTTATTCCGCACCTTTCTAAAAGCTCTGTGGATGTATTATTAAAAAGAGATTACTCTACATAGAAATGTTATCTCTATAGCACCATTAAACCTTTATCACAATAAGGTTGTTCTATGTAGATAAGGGATCCATTGATACCAAGGATGATGTCATACTAGCTTTACCGGCTAAATATCAACTTCACCACACGTCCTGGCTGCGTCTATACTTCCCACGAGCAAGTTGTCCTTCCGCGTTGCTCTGATTGGGCACATTTTCAAGCATTAACAGGCAGGACGTTTATCAAAACACACTGGTACACACACACACACACACACTCACACTCACCGCCTCCACTAGACTGCCTGCGCTGCCATGCGAGAGTGAGGTGGTGTCTTTGCCCAGTAGCGAGGGCACTGTGAGTGACACTGGCCGCGAACCCCTCTGATTGGACATTGAAATGCTGGGGGTGGGGCTGGGGACCCGGCTGTTCCCGTTACTGTCATTGTACCTAAAAAGGGCAATACATTTCATTCAGGACGCCTCCAAACAATAACATTTCAACAACTACAGGAAAATACAGCAATGCTATATGCTTAGTCAAACCGAAGGGAACATCTATGTATACTATAAAGTGTATAAAATGCACCCTTTTTTAATTTAAACTTTATTTTATTTTAGCGTTTTTTTACAGCTTTTTTTGTTTGGTCCACTTTTTCTCCCATTTTCTATATTTTCTCCCATCCCAATTTCGTATCATCCAATTCAACCCTCCCCTGTCACGAACGCTGTTTCTTGCCTCCCACAAGCCGGCTGCAATGTGGACTAAGTCATACATAGCACAAGTCCCCTCCGGTACTTGAGGTAACAGCAGTCGCATCTTTTCACCTGCGCAGCTCGATCTCTCAGTGGCGAGGAGTAACGCGTGGGAGGCTCACGCTGCCCCCGACACTTCCTGATTCTACTGCGCAGGCGCACCAACCGACCTGTAGGAGTCGCTGTCCACAACGCCCGATCCCCACCCATCAGTTTCCCTCCCCGTAATAGTGTAATACGGCCAATGTGTATTAGTATGAACGACCAGCTAAACTGAAAGCAATGTGGAGCGCTGGGCTCGAACAGGCAAGCCCAGCGTCTCCGTCATTCGTGGCGAGCGCCTTGCCCACTACGCCACGTAGCCGCCCATGCGTTTTTTTACAGCTTTTATGGTCAGACATGACCGACAGAGGAAAGGGAGAACGGGAGAGGATGTGGGGGTGGACATACGGCAAATCCGTCCGGGAGCGGGAGGCGCACCCAGGTCGGCTGCGTATGTAACGGTTCCAGGGAGGACAATGTGAACATTGGTCTCCTACCTCCCTCCAGTGGTCTCATGGCGCCATCTAGCGGGCACCACCAGATGGTGCAGACCACCATTTTGTGTTGGTTAACAGTAATTGAGTTAATTTCTTCATGTATGTTGTCCTGGGCTTTTCCTTCCCTTGTTTAAATGTCGTCCTCCTGTCTGGCTGTTGTTTGTGATATTGCCTTGGTTGTTGTTGTGACATTGCTTTTGTGTCTAGTTTGGTGTTTGTTTGTTCTGTGTTTTGGATTGGCCTGGCCGCCTGTATCAGTTCCGCAACCGTTTCCATTTCCGGGGTAGGCCTGATTGGCCGAGACGGCCACGTGACGCACGCGCGCTACTGCTGGAGTTCGCCTCGCCTTTCACATCGCTGCCGTTGGCGAAAGCAGGATGAGGCGAGAGCGTAGATTTAGCTGTGTATCATTTAATCATTTAACATTTGAAAGGCATACATTGTTGTCATACAGAAGTACTGAATACTTTTATCCAAAATGCTTCTTACTGTTACACTGTTAGAGACTGTGCTAGACAAATGAATGACTAATTCGGTCAGAAATAACGTAACTAATAACGTTAGTAAGCACTGCTTATATGCTTATTATGTCTGCGGGGTACAGTAAACGTTTCTCCCGGTACATTCTGAAGAGCACACCGCTGTATGTTGGAGAACCAGCGGTCTTCCGCTCCTCCTCACTTGAGTGAGAGAGCAAAGCCGTGCGAGGGGCTCTCTCACTCGAGTGAGGAGGAGCGGAAGACCGCTGGTTCTCCAACATACAGCGGTGTGCTCTTCAGAATGTACCGGGAGAAACGTTTACTGTACCCCGCAGACATAATAAGCATATAAGCAGTGCTTACTATACTAACGTTATTAGTTACGTTATTTCTGACCGAATTAGTAATTCATTTGTCTAGCACAGTCTCTAACAGTGTAACAGTAAGAAGCATTTTGGATAAAAGTATTCTGTACTTCTGTATGACAACAATGTATGCCTTTCAAATGTTAAATGATTAAATGATACACAGCGAAATCTACGCTCTCGCCTCATCCTGCTTTCGCCAACGGCAGCGATGTGAAAGGCGAGGCGAACTCCAGCAGTAGCGCGCTTGCTGCCGCGGGGGCGTGCCACGCGCGTCACGTGGCCGTCTCGGCCAATCAGGCCTACCCCGGAAATGGAAACGGTTGCGGAACTGATACAGGCGGCCTGGCCAGGTGTTGCCAATTATAATTAGTCTGTGTATATTAGTGTGTTCTGTCCTCACTTCCTGTGTGGCATCATACCTCCTTGTTCCCGTACCTGTCATGTCTGCTGTCGTTCTTTTGTTTTGGTATCTGTAATATACCCTTGCTCTCTTGGTTCTAAAAATAAATATAGAACACTACGTTTTGTGAAGAGCAACCACCATCTCCGTTCTCCTATCATTCTGCAGTTCTGGGGCTCCTCCGTCAATCCGCATATTGGGTTCTACTTTCCCCCCCGTTTCCTAACAGCGTAGGTCTGCTACGCAGTATGCGGTGTGCCACTCGGGCGCCCCCAGAAGGCACCCTTTTTTGTCTCTGCTGCTTCTGTACATGGCATTTGGGGAGAGACACAAGGGACATTCTGGAC
This sequence comes from Notolepis coatsorum, assembly GCF_963971535.1. NCBI lineage: Eukaryota > Metazoa > Chordata > Actinopteri > Aulopiformes > Paralepididae > Notolepis > Notolepis coatsorum. The sequence goes on along the minus strand of NC_140179.1, from coordinate 94,963,958 downwards.
GAAAGCGCTTGACTAGGTGAAGGTGACCTGACACACCGACAGGTCGTTGGGACATTTAATGGTTTCATCAAGAATGTCCCTGGAGTCTCTTCTCAAAAGTGGCACCTACAAGCGTCATGATGGTAAACACACTTACCGTCTTCTCCAGAGTCAGACAATAAGATAGATACCAATTTCCTCTCTGTGTGTTCAGTAGAAAGCTATACAGCTGCAAGCGAGCCTAGCTTAGCACAAATGAATTGAAGTGGATACGGACCACTAGCCTAGCTTAACTCCGAGGAGAGGTGTTTTTGGCTAACAGCTAGGCTAGCTAGTCCATATCCGATTCCATTCATTTGTGCTAAGCTAAGCTAGCATGCAGCCGGTTAGCTTTCTACTGAATGCACAGAGAGGAAACTGGTATCTACCTTCTTGTCTTACTCTAAGCATAATGGAAAAGCGCATTTACCATAATGTTGGAGTGTTCCTTTAATGGTTGAGTCTACATGGTCCTCAATGTGATGGGGTACGTCAATGAGGACCATGTAGACTCCACCATTAAATACAATTCTGTGCTTAATCCACGTGATTGTGGTTCAGTCTATGAGGACTTCATTCCAGACAACTGAACACCATATAGAGTGCAGTCTTGAAGAAAATGATTGTGTCATCTTTAGGGATGGGTACCGAATTCGGTACTTTCGAGGTACCGAACCGAAACACGTCGGTACTACCGAGTATCGAATCAAGTGAGATACCAAAAAAAAAAAAAAAAAAAAAAATTACTTTTTTTTTTTTTTTTACTTTTTTCTTTTCATGTCAACGTTCACACGCACAATATATGCTTACAGTACCTAAGATTTGACTTGATTCAACAACAAAGCAGTCGGAGCAATGACAAGCCGAAAACTGTCGAAATTGTAGTTATTTGAAGTTTGGATTTTTCTTTTTTTTACGACTGAGGTAGGTAAATAAAATTTCTTGAGACTAAAGTACAGAAAAAAGGTACCGTTGGGTACCGGTATCGATTCACAGGTACCGGTACCGGTATCGGTTCAAATGTGAAAGGTACCCATCCCTAGTCATCTTACCAGGGCCCACAGTTGACAGAGGGTAGGCTGCTATTGAGCTTGTCATGGGAGGTGGCTCCCTCTAGCCACAAGGAGGGCACCCGCTGATAGGAGGCATGTCCGCCATGGGCTGTAAATAACACAACATATATAAACAACAACAACAACAACAACGACAACAACAATACATTAGTCACAACCACTCATGCTGCAAGTTAGCAAGCTAGCCCGTTACTTAAAACTGTTCCTGGGAGCATTTTATTCACTCACCTGTGGGGCTGGCCGGAGGGGTGGAGCACAGTCTACTGAATAGGGTTGGAGA